>NC_048593.1:2354435-2654435 GCF_013265735.2 Oncorhynchus mykiss
CCTTGTGGGAAAAAACGGACAAAGAGTTGAAATTCCACAAGGCAGTGACAAAAAGCTTACTGCACCTGGTATTCCCAGGCAGTCTCCCATCCAAGTACTAACCAGGCCCTACCCTGCTTAGCTTCCGAGATCGGACGAGATCAGGCGTACTCAGGCCGGTGTGGCCGTAAGAAAGAAACTATCTCTTGGTGCACTATGTAAAGTCAAAGTGAGCCTGATTAACAGCTGTTGCATTTCCACCATTTAGATAAGCATCTTTGTGTCACTCAAAAAGTGGAAGAAATTGCATATACTGTAGCCATAATTTGTAGCACAGATTGTTGGATGAAATACAAACTAACCTTGCTTACTTATTTCAAAGCGAGGGCACATATTTCAGCCTTGTGGGAAAAAACGGACAAAGAATTGAAATTCCACAAGGCAGTGACAAAAAGCTTACAGCACCTGGTATTCCCAGGCAGTCTCCCATCCAAGTTCTAACCAGGCCCGACCCTGCTTAGCTTCCGAGATCGGACTAGAGCAGGCGTACTTTTTTTTATTTTTTTTAAATTTTTTTTTATCTTTTATTATGCAAAAAAAACACATAATATTCACAACATTCAATCAATTATAAAAAAGGATGAACAATTCATCCTTTTACAAAATCAAAAAAAAGAAAAGAAAACCTATTAAAACCCCAAACATCCACCAAACCCAATTAATAATTAAAACCAAGTTTTCCATTCGACTCAATTTCAATAAAAGTGCTCCCCCACACAAACAATTTTTCAAAATTACATCCACCATATTTATATATTATTTCTATATCTTTCTCTAAAATACTTCTAAATAAAACCTCCACACTCACAATTTTCCCCTCGTAATGTCCCAAATTCCTTCTTAGTCTTACAGCGTATCTGGCATGACTAAGAACAAAATTCATCAAATTAAAATTAAAAACTTTGCTTTTCCCAGTTAATCCAAAAAGAAACAACCTCCTCCACTCAACCCCAGCAACAATCTCTTCTCCCCAATGTTGTACTAAAATCCCCTTTAAAAACTTATGAAACTCTTCTAATCTACTACATTCAATAAAAAAGTGCATAAAATTTTCCGCCCCCGTACCACAAATATCACATTCTCTTTTAACATCTCTATTTATTTGATGTAAAACCACGTTCGTAAATATCCTATTATGTTTCAATTTAAAATCATTGTCTTCACATTCTATAGAATTATATTTTACATTTACATTCTTCCATATTGATTTCACATCTATATTTGCAAACACCCTAGACCACACTTTTTCCGAAGCAGGAGTTTTTATCTCTCTTAAAATAAATTTTTCATAAACCTTTTTAACTTTCAAACCTGACAAATCATACTTCTTCCCATTACTTTCATAATATAAAACCGGTAAACCCTTAGCTCTTGTAGCCACCTCTTTATTTATTAACACACCCCACTCACCAGGAAGACATCCTAATATTCTCTTATACATGTTCTCCACAGTAGTTCTACTTATTTCATAATTTTCTTCATCCACATTATCAAATATTGCCTGACATGGAAGGAACCCCGGAATGACCTCATATACAATGTCCCCAATCTGTCTCATCCCAGCCCTCATAAAATATTTACAAAACAACATCTTATTATTATACTGTATCTTGGGATTTAAAAAAATTGGCTGATTTAAAATATTGTCTAAAATGGTACACTCATAATAAATATTTGGTAAAAACTCCCCCCAAGCCTCAAACACTTCTCTATAAAACAAAGGTATATTACCTAACATTTCCTTTTTCATACACATCAATAAACCATTGTCCCCCATCCTCCCAACCTCCTGCAAATACTCCTTAAAAAATCTTTTCCATCCATAATCTAATTCACCATATAAATATTTACGTACCATTTTAACTCTAATTGCTTTTTTCCTCACATTTAAATCCACCAACTTCAAACCCCCCTCCTCATAACCTGCAATCAAAGTTTTAAAAGAAATTTTCGCACCTTTCCCATCCCATAAAAAATCAACTAAAATCTTATTTATTTCCGATAAAACCCATTCTGGTACATCTAAAACATTCATGACATGAATAAAAATTGACATCAGCAAGGAATTTACAACAATTACTTTCCCTTTTAATTTCAAAGACCTCCTCCTCCACATATTTACCACCTTTCTAACTTTATTTATTACACCACTCCATGTCAGATCCCTAGCTTCCTGTTCCTTCACCCCTAAAAACACACCTAACACCTTAAAATAATCATTTACCATTTTAAAAGGAAAAATCCCCTCATTAATCTTCCCAACATACATTATTACTGACTTCTCCATATTCACTTTTGCTCCTGAGGCTTGCTCATATACTTTAAAACACTCCATCACCCTTTTAACACTTCCCTCATCTCTAACTGTTATTGTGGTATCGTCTGCATATTGATGAATTAAACTAAAACCTCCTTGCGGAGTCTCTACACAATTTATAAAATTATCTTTTTTAAGGTATGCCGCTAAGGGTTCTACCGATAAAACATACAATAATGCTGATAAAGGGCACCCCTGTCTCACCGATCTCTCAAGAACAAAAGAATCTGTTAAAACCCCATTACATTTTACTCTACTTTTTGCCTTTCTATATAATAATTTTATCCATCCTATTATTCTGTTTCCAAACCCATATTTTTCCAGTACCCTAAACATAAAATCATGTTCCACCCTGTCAAAAGCTTTATTAAAATCTATACTTAAAACAATTCCCCCTCTCTTATCGCTATTCATTTTATTTATCACATCTCTAAGTGTAATAATAGTATCAGCTATGTCTCTTCCAGGCACACTATAATTTTGTGTAGGTGCTATAATATCATTTAAAACCATCTTCATTCTATTTGCCAATATCTTAGCTAAAATCTTATAATCTGAGTTTAATAAACTAATTGGCCTATAATTCTCCAATTTTAATTTACTCCCCTTATTTTTATATAAAATCGATATCAGCCCTGTCACCATGGAGTCTGAAACAGTATTATTATCTTCCATATATTGATACACTTCCATTAAAATCGGTGCTAAAAAACTTTCATACATTTTATAAAACTCTGCAATTAGTCCATCTACTCCAGGACTTTTATTTATTTGTAAACCCTTAATTGCATCTTTCACTTCATCCACTGTTATCTTCCTATCACATCTTTGCTTATCCTCAACACCAATTTGCACATCCACACTACCTAAAATCTCCTTTACACTCCCCTCATCCACCTCCCCTTTCTTAAATAAATCCTTATAAAAATTCTGTACGGTTTCTAATATCTCAACATAATCATTTACCACTTCACCCTTTACATTTTCTATCTCACTAATATATGATTTCGTCTGTTTAGTTTTCTCTAAACCAAGAAAAAAAGACGTACATTTCTCCCCTTCCAACACATACTTTGCCCTACTTCTAATCGATGCCCCCTTACACTTATCTATTTCACATTTGCTCAATTGTGCCTTTAAATCTAAAAACCTTTCAATATTATAAATAGGATCAATATCACATTTCCTCATTTCTTCATTCAATTTTTCTCTTAAAAACTGTTCTTCTCTTGTCATCCTACTCCTCTTCTTCCTTGCATATCTAATACTAAAACCTTTAATTTTTTTCTTTACATTTTCCCACCACTGGCACTTATCATTCCCTTTTTGCTTATCCTCCGTTTCATGTTCTATCAAAGATTTAAGCTGTATTCCATATTCTTCATCACCTAGATACCCTGCATTCATGCACCATATTCCTCCCCCTTTCCTTCCCTTATCTAACCCCACCGAAAATGTTAACCCAGCATGATCACTAAAAGTTGTAAAAATATAATTAATATCCTTCATAAAATTCCTTAACCCTTCATTTACTAAAACCAGATCTATCCGTGTCTGTTTCAACTCCCCTAAAACCACCTGCCTTCTAGAAAACCCTCTCTTATTCGGGTTCTCGTCTCTCCATATATCAATCAGACTGTTTTCACACATAATCTTCCTTAAAACCCCTCTCGATACGTCATTTCTAAAAATAGCTCCCCTTGACATATCTAATCTATCCATTTTAACATTAAAATCCCCAACTAAAATACAGTTACCCTTGCACCATTTCCCTAATTCTAAAAATAAATTATTTCGCTCTATCTCATTATTTGGCGCATAAATATTTATAATCCTAAAAACCCTATTCATATATTCAAAATCCAAAATTAAAATCCTCCCATTATTATCATTATATATCTTCTTCACATTTTCTACTACATCCTTCCTTAATAAAATTGCAACCCCACTTGAATTCCCTCTGCCATTGTTTACATAAATAAAATCACTCCATATTTTTTTTACTTCTAAAACACAAACATTATCCCAGTGTGTTTCTTGAATACATAAAATATCTGAATTCTTCATTTGGACTATTCTATTAAATTTACCCATTGTTCTCAAACCATTTGCATTTATTGACATTATATTGACCATTCTAATAAATAATAAAATAATAAAATATAATTTCATTATCCTCTACCTGTTATCCAGTTTCTTTCTTCTTCCACCCTTTCTCTCCCCCTTTTCCCACCGCTTTCCTCTTCCTGTATCCTTCCCTCGTTCTTTCCATCATTTGCCCATCATCCGTGTCCGATATCTCCTCCAAGTCCATGTTATCCAGCCAACTCCCACTCTTGGCATCCACCTCCGCTGTGCTCCCCGTGCTCATCGCCGTCTCTGGTATTGTCATCAACTCCATAACCCCCTCCATTTCTTCACCCCCCACGCTACTTGTTAGTGCTGAGCTTTCCCCCAAAACCTGTGAGTCCCCCGTGCTTCCCCCCAGTCCACTCCCCCCCTCCTCCTGAAAACTCCCTCTTCTTATTTCTGAGTCCATACTACTCCCAATTTCATTTATCTTCTGGTCCTTCTTCCTTCTTCCTTCCTCCGTCTCTCCACCTTCCACCACGTCCTCTCCTCCATCTTCTTCTCCTTCTTGCGACAATACCACTGCTTCCTCGAATATTGTTTGACTCCCCTCTTCAGCCCCAACCTCTCCACAGTTGCACTCCGCCAATCTCTTTCTGCATCCACCACACAAATTCCTTTCCTTCTCTCCATCACATTCTCTCGCATAGTGTCCTTGATTGCCACACTTAAAACACTTAAATTCCGGGCAGTCTTTTACTATGTGCCCGGGTTGGATACACATACGGCACACTCTGACCTGTTTGTCGTGAATGACCCTGAAATATTCTGCTCCCTCCAACGTCTCAATTCTTGTAGAATAAGGTAATGATGTCACTTTTTCTGTGAACTTGACCTTGCAGAAACGTGTCCCGTCAACCACCTCCGTTCCTGGCCAAACTCTCCTCCTTATCTCCGAGACGGCCGTCACTCCCCAGCTACTCAGCTTGCTCAGTATCACACCATCTTCTACGTATACTGGGAGATTCATAAAAGACACCACCAATTCCTTCACATTAATATCTCTCGCCAGAATCCTTGTGTCCTTTATTCGCAATCCATCCATTAACCGTTCTTTTCCTCTTTCATTTCTCATCGTAATTTCATAATTCTTTTCTCCTTTCATTCGGCATCCCACCACCTCTCCACACACCTCCTTAATTGCTCTTAGTAGTTCCATTGTCGTCACTTTGTCTTCTCCTTCCAACTTAATTGCCACCGTGTATTCTTTTCCATATTTCATTCCTTCGTTATCTTCATTTTTCTTCCGTTGCGCCTTTTCGTTGTCTTTGTCCATTCCGTTTGTCTTTTCCATGTTGTCCGTCATAGTAAAAAAATAAATCCAAAAAACCTCTCCCCCAAGCAGAAAAAACTGCAAGGGGGAAGACTAACCCAACTTTAAACTATTCAACTAAAGAAAATAATAAATTATATTGCAAAAACCAATTAATTTAAACAAAAATAGCTCTCGAGCAAACACTCTCCAGCAAACACTCACTCACAGCTCAGACACTCGCACCTGTCGTCACTTCTCCAATCAGGAAATGCGTACTCAGGCCGGTGTGGCCGTAAGCGAAAGCTAATCTCAAAAAGTGGATGAAATTGCATATACTGTAGCCATAATTTGTAGCACAGATTGTTGGATGAAATACAAACTAACCTTGCTTACTTATTTCAAAGCGAGGGCACATATTTCAGCCTTGTGGGAAAAAACGGACAAAGAGTTGAAATTCCACAAGGCAGTGACAAAAAGCTTACAGCACCTGGTATTCCCAGGCGGTCTCCCATCCAAGTACTAACCAGGCCCGACCCTGCTTAGCTTCCGAGATCGGACGAGATCAGGCGTACTCAGGCCGGTGTGGCCGTAAGCGAAAGGCACCCTCAAAAAGTGGATGAAATTGCATATACTGTAGCCATAATTTGTAGCACAGATTGTTGGATGAAATACAAACTAACCTTGCTTACTTATTTCAAAGCGAGGGCACATATTTCAGCCTTGTGGGAAAAAACGGACAAAGAGTTGAAATTCCACAAGGCAGTGACAAAAAGCTTACAGCACCTGGTATTCCCAGGCGGTCTCCCATCCAAGTACTAACCAGGCCCGACCCTGCTTAGCTTCCGAGATCGGACGAGATCAGGTGTACTCAGGCCGGTGTGGCCGTAAGCAAGAAACTATCTCTTGGTGCACTATGTAAAGTCAAAGTGAGCCTGATTAACAGCTGTTGCATTTCCACCATTTAGATAAGCATCTTTGTGTCACTCAAAAAGTGGAAGAAATTGCATATACTGTAGCCATAATCTGTAGCACAGATTGTTGGATGAAATACAAACTAACCTTGCTTACTTATTTCAAAGCGAGGGCACATATTTCAGCCTTGTGGGAAAAAACGGACAAAGAGTTGAAATTCCACAAGGCAGTGACAAAAAGCTTACAGCACCTGGTATTCCCAGGCGGTCTCCCATCCAAGTACTAAGCAGGCCCGACCCTGCTTAGCTTCCGAGATCGGACGAGATCAGGCGTACTCAGGCCGGTGTGGCCATAAGCGAAAGGCAATCTCAAAAAGTGGATGAAATTGCATATACTGTAGCCATAATTTGTAGCACAGATTGTTGAATGAAATACAAACTAACCTTGCTTACTTATTTCAAAGCGAGGGCACATATTTCAGCCTTGTGGGAAAAAACGGACAAAGAGTTGAAATTCCACAAGGCAGTGACAAAAAGCTTACAGCACCTGGTATTCCCAGGCGGTCTCCCATCCAAGTACTAACCAGGCCCTACCCTGCTTAGCTTCCGAGATCGGACGAGATCAGGCGTACTCAGGCCGGTGTGGCCGTAAGCGAAAGGCAATCTCAAAAAGTGGAAGAAATTGCATATACTGTAGCCATAATTTGTAGCACAGATTGTTGGATGAAATACAAACTAACCTTGCTTACTTATTTCAAAGCGAGGGCACATATTTCAGCCTTGTGGGAAAAAACGGACAAAGAGTTGAAATTCCACAAGGCAGTGACAAAAAGCTTACAGCACCTGGTATTCCCAGGCGGTCTCCCATCCAAGTACTAACCAGGCCCGACCCTGCTTAGCTTCCGAGATCGGACGAGATCAGGCGTACTCATGCCGGTGTGGCCGTAAGCGAAAGGCAATCTCAAAAAGTGGATGAAATTGCATATACTGTAGCCATAATTTGTAGCACAGATTGTTGGCTGAAATACAAACTAACCTTGCTTACTTATTTCAAAGCGAGGGCACATATTTCAGCCTTGTGGGAAAAAACGGACAAAGAGTTGAAATTCCACAAGGCAGTGACAAAAAGCTTGCAGCACCTGGTATTCCCAGGCGGTCTCCCATCCAAGTACTAACCAGGCCCGACCCTGCTTAGCTTCCGAGATCGGACAAGATCAGGCGTACTCAGGCCGGTGTGGCCATGAGCAAAAGGCAATCTCAAAAAGTGGATGAAATTGCATATACTGTAGCCATAATTTGTAGCACAGATTGTTGAATGAAATACAAACTAACCTTGCTTACTTATTTCAAAGCGAGGGCACATATTTCAGCCTTGTGGGAAAAAACGGACAAAGAGTTGAAATTCCACAAGGCAGTGACAAAAAGCTTACAGCACCTGGTATTCCCAGGCGGTCTCCCATCCAAGTACTAACCAGGCCCGACCCTGCTCAGCTTCCGAGATCGGACGAGATCAGGCGTACTCAGGCTAGGTGTGGCCGTAAGCGAAAGGCAATCTCAAAAAGTGGAAGAAATTGCATATACTGTAGCCATAATTTGTAGCACAGATTGTTGGATGAAATACAAACTAACCTTGCTTACTTATTTCAAAGCGAGGGCACATATTTCAGCCTTGTGGGAAAAAACGGACAAAGAGTTGAAATTCCACAAGGCAGTGACAAAAAGCTTACAGCACCTGGTATTCCCAGGCGGTCTCCCATCCAAGTACTAACCAGGCCCGACCCTGCTTAGCTTCCGAGATCGGACGAGATCAGGCGTACTCATGCCGGTGTGGCCGTAAGCGAAAGGCAATCTCAAAAAGTGGATGAAATTGCATATACTGTAGCCATAATTTGTAGCACAGATTGTTGGATGAAATACAAACTAACCTTGCTTACTTATTTCAAAGCGAGGGCACATATTTCAGCCTTGTGGGAAAAAACGGACAAAGAGTTGAAATTCCACAAGGCAGTGACAAAAAGCTTGCAGCACCTGGTATTCCCAGGCGGTCTCCCATCCAAGTACTAACCAGGCCCGACCCTGCTTAGCTTCCGAGATCGGACGAGATCAGGCGTACTCAGGCCGGTGTGGCCATAAGCGAAAGGCAATCTCAAAAAGTGGATGAAATTGCATATACTGTAGCCATAATTTGTAGCACAGATTGTTGAATGAAATACAAACTAACCTTGCTTACTTATTTCAAAGCGAGGGCACATATTTCAGCCTTGTGGGAAAAAACGGACAAAGAGTTGAAATTCCACAAGGCAGTGACAAAAAGCTTACAGCACCTGGTATTCCCAGGCGGTCTCCCATCCAAGTACTAACCAGGCCCTACCCTGCTTAGCTTCCGAGATCGGACGAGATCAGGCGTACTCAGGCCGGTGTGGCCGTAAGCAAAAGGCAATCTCAAAAAGTGGATGAAATTGCATATACTGTAGCCATAATTTGTAGCACAGATTGTTGGATGAAATACAAACTAACCTTGCTTACTTATTTCAAAGCGAGGGCACATATTTCAGCCTTGTGGGAAAAAACGGACAAAGAGTTGAAATTCCACAAGGCAGTGACAAAAAGCTTACAGCACCTGGTATTCCCAGGCGGTCTCCCATCCAAGTACTAACCAGGCCCGACCCTGCTTAGCTTCCGAGATCGGACGAGATCAGGCGTACTCATGCCGGTGTGGCCGTAAGCGAAAGGCAATCTCAAAAAGTGGATGAAATTGCATATACTGTAGCCATAATTTGTAGCACAGATTGTTGGATGAAATACAAACTAACCTTGCTTACTTATTTCAAAGCGAGGGCACATATTTCAGCCTTGTGGGAAAAAACGGACAAAGAGTTGAAATTCCACAAGGCAGTGACAAAAAGCTTACAGCACCTGGTATTCCCAGGCGGTCTCCCATCCAAGTACTAACCAGGCCCGACCCTGCTTAGCTTCCGAGATCGGACGAGATCAGGCGTACTCATGCCGGTGTGGCCGTAAGCGAAAGGCAATCTCAAAAAGTGGATGAAATTGCATATACTGTAGCCATAATTTGTAGCACAGATTGTTGGATGAAATACAAACTAACCTTGCTTACTTATTTCAAAGCGAGGGCACATATTTCAGCCTTGTGGGAAAAAACGGACAAAGAGTTGAAATTCCACAAGGCAGTGACAAAAAGCTTACAGCACCTGGTATTCCCAGGCGGTCTCCCATCCAAGTACTAACCAGGCCCGACCCTGCTTAGCTTCCGAGATCGGACGAGATCAGGCGTACTCATGCCGGTGTGGCCGTAAGCGAAAGGCAATCTCAAAAAGTAGATGAAATTGCATATACTGTAGCCATAATTTGTAGCACAAACTAACAAGTCCACCAACAGCATAGCCTGACAAGACTGGACACTCTCGGTTGCTCCTTGTGGCAATCCCAAACAGCTGGGGAATTTGATCAATTGGTATTGTGTTTGCTTAGCATGCTATAGGTAGTGGGGTCGATGCCCGCATTCCCCAAAAACATTTTTTTTTGTGGATCCAAGAAAGCTCCAGTTCACACTTCATGCAGCCTTGTCTTACGACAACCTATTTGTCATGTAACAATGACAAGCAACTTTCCTGTAACACTGATGTCAAAATGTCAGATGAAAAAGCAAGAAATTACTTACTTTCAGAGGAGCAGCGTAGCACACACCATTGAGGCCCACAAACAAAGCTGTAGATAGTTTCCTTGAAGCCAGAACAAATACAAATGCCGAAACCCAACCAGGGACCTTTAGTCTAACTCTCCCAAATGAGCTATTTCAGCAATTCACACCTGTCCACAACCTCAAACAGTCACACTCCAAACTCCACTATGGCCAAGACCAAAGAGCTGTCAAAGGACACCAGAAACAAAATTGTAGACCTGTACCAGGCTGGGAAGACTGAATATGCAATAGGTAAGCAGCTTGGTTTGAATACATTTGTATTTATTTTTTCTTTATTTAACCAGGCAAGTCACTTAAGAACAAATTCTTATTTTCAATGACAGCCTAGGAACAGTGGGTTAACTGCCTGTTCAGGGGCAGAACGACAGATTTGTACCTTGTCAGCTTGGGGATTTGAACTTGCAACCTTTCGGTTAATAGTCCAACACTCTAACCCTGTGGGAGCAATTATTAGGAAATGGAAGACATACAAGGCCACTGATAATCTCCCTCGATCTGGGGCTCCACACAAGATCTCTCCCCGTGGGGTCAAAATGATCACAAGAACGGTGAGCAAAAATCCCAGAACCACACTGGGGGACTTAGTGAATGACCTGCAGAGAGCTGGGACCAAAGTAACAAAGCCTACCATCAGTAACACACTACGCCGCCAAGGACTCAAATCCTGCAGTGCCAGACGTGTCCCCCTGCTTAAGCCAGTACATGTCCAGGCCTGTCTGAAGTTTGCTAGAGAGCATTTGGATGATCCAGAAGAAGATTGGGATAATGTCATATGGTCAGATGAAACCAAAATATAACTTTTGGTAAAAACTCAACTCGTCATATTTGGAGGACAAAGAATGCTGAATTGCATCCAAAGAACACCATACCTACTGTGAAGCATGGGGGTGGAAACATCATGCTTTGGGGCTGTTTTTCTGCAAAGGGACCAGGACGACTGATCCGTGTAAAGGAAAGAATGAATGGGCCATGTATCGTGAGATTTTGAGTGAAAACCTCCTTCCATCAGCAAGGGCATTGAAGATGAAACGTGGCTGGGTCTTTCAGCATGACAATGATCCCAAACACACCACCCGGGCAACGAAGGAGTGGCTTCGTAAGAAGCATTTCAAGGTCCTGGAGTGGCCTAGCCAGTCTCCAGATCTCAACCCCATAGAAAATCTTTGGAGGGAGTTGAAAGTCCGTGTTGCCCAGCAACAGCCCAAAAAAACCACTGCTCTAGAGGAGATCTGCATGGAGGAATGGGCCAAAATACCAGCAACAGTGTGTGAAAACCTTGTGAAGACTTACAGAAAACGTTTGACCTCTGTCATTGCCAACAAAGGGTATATAACAAAGTATTGAGATAAACTTTTGTTATTGACCAAATACTTATTTTCCACCATAATTTGCAAATAAATTCATTAAAAATCCTACAATGTGATTTTCTGGATTTTCTTTCTCATTTTGTCTGTCATAGTTGAAGTGTACCTATGATGAAAATTACTGGCCTCTCTCATCTTTTTAAGTGGGAGAACTTGCACAACTGGTGGCTGACTAAATACTTTTTTGCCCCACTGTGTGTGTGTGTGTATATATATATATATATATATATATATATATATATATATATATATATATATATACACATCTTTAATCGGTATCGGTGGTTTTTTGTCCTCCAATAATCGGTATCGGCGTAGAAAAATCATATTCGTTCGACCTCTAGTATTAACTTCAGATGAAATGATTATGAGTTTCTGTTATTGTATCAGGACAGGCTATCCCATGAATTAAATTGAAACAGTAAATTACTGCACCAAGGCAACATACATAAGGTTCAATATGTGTATTATTACATTTTCATAGCACAACATCAAAAATATATAAAAAGAATAAACCCCAATGAGTCGTGCACAACCCATGTCAAAATTATTTCAAGCTTATTAACCCGTTGGAGCTTAAAAAATCAGACAACACACAAAGTCCAGAAGCACCTCTTGTTGTGATTACTCACTACTTGTAGATATTCCTTCAGCGAAGTATGGCAGTTCCTTGCAGGTTTCCTCACAACATCCACAGCAAGCACCACTATCAATGCAGACAGTACTCCTTAGCCGTAACCGATATCCCATGGGAACACGAACTCGTTAAGCTTTCCCAACCAATTATCTCTCGGTGTTACACAATGCTAGGCTAACCTCAAGGCTGTCAAATACCTCCACGATGAGACGGCAGCTTCAGTCTTTACTAAGTCTTAACAAACTTATAACAACTCTCTTATCAAATTAAATCGGTATTTCCATTCATGTCTTAGTAGGTATGGGTTTTGTTCTCGCTTTGTTGTAATGTAAAACGTCCATCTTTTCTCAACGTCTCTTTCCCTCTTTTTTCCCCAACCTCCCATTAACCAGGTCCACTCTCCCCTTGGCCACAGCTTAATTAACAAGCGACCTTATTGGTTAAAACTTTAACTTCAAATCAAACCCAACCATTCACTTACACATTAAATAAATATTTATTCAAAAATAAATGCATTAACAACATTACAATTTAGGAGCAATTCAATCAACTTTTTAATATAATGCCAACTAATTATAACAAATAAACTCAATATTTGGTTTCAACAAGAATATACTCAATACCTAGTTCAAAATCTATTGTTGGCTAAATCTGGAGAAATTACGGACCATGTAAAAAACTGGCTATTAGGCTATTAGTTGGTTGTGTTGTACTTACCAGTACCCAGTGTTCGCGGGGTCTGACATGCCAATCAACCTGCTCTCTGCCAATCACGGATAATTCCTGGAATGTTCTGATGCCAGGCACCCTGGTGGTTGGCGGAGTGGCGTGGAGGGGGGTTGGGCAGGGGGATGGAGCATTGGAAGTTAAGGTTTAGCCATTGTTCTTCCTCTTACGTCTGGGCTTCACAAGAGAAGGTTTGTAGGGTATCTTTCATTTATTTGGCGTGGGCTATGGCCAAACAGTAGCCTGTGTAAAGTTGGGTTAATAAACCGTCAATTCATTAACTCAATCCTCTGTCTGGACAATTGTTCCTTTATGATCTAGTCTGGTCATTACTTATAACTGATTGGTTTGGTTCTGTCCAGGTTTCAATGGAAATATGGGCGAGGTCTGTTTATATATTTTTTTGTGGGGGACTTCTGGTTAAGCACTTCCGGCCAGTAGTTTGTAGCTAGCTAGCTAACTAACTCGCATAACTTCCCAAACATGGATTCATGCAAAACAGGCATTTAATGTTCGGTAATGGGATGCCACAATAACTGGCAGAAACAGAAGCTGTTCATGGAGCCAGGAAGGTTTTGACCACCAAACTATTTTGAGATTGGAGTGCAGTTGTGCAGCTGTGCACCTTTTGATTTGCACCCACCTCCTATGGATGAGTTGTCTCTTCGGCTTTGGCTCAAAGCATTGAACTTGAAGAAACCACCAAACCGACCCTATGTGTGTTCCTATCACTTGGTGGACAAGAGGCCGACTGAAGAGCATCCTTTCCCTGAGAAGTGACTAGCCTAGATGCTCCAGTTAGGCTGGACTCATACATTTTTTAACACTGCTTTTTTCTGATAAAAAAACAAGTTCATTGCACCCGCCGTGGAGCCCAGTTTCATAATATTACCATATCCCAGCTTCTTGCCGTAGTTTTTCAATAATAAATAAAAAAACAGGCCTTATTTTAGGGCATTTTTCACCCGGCCAGCTCCAGTTCTATTCCCAGCCCATTGTTCTACGTCACAATGCCTACTTCACTATTGTTGGCAATGAGACCTGCCCACGTTGTAACAACAACAAAAAATAGTTCATGGAACTCTGAGGTCGTCCCACTGTTTCCTATAGGGGAAATATACAGTTGAAGTCGGAAGTTTACATATACCTTAGCCAAATACATTTAAACTCAGTTTTTCACAATTCCTGAAATGTAATCCTAGTAAGAATCCCCTCTCTTAGGTCAGTTAGGATCACCACTTTATGTTAAGAATGTGAAATGTCAGAATAATAGTAGAGAGAATTATTGGTTTCAGCTTGTATTTCTTTCATCACATTCCCAGTGGGTCAGAAATGTACATACACTCAATTAGTATTTGGTAGCATTGCCTTTAAATTGTTTAACTTGGGTCCACAAACTTCTCACAATAAGTTGGGTGAATTTTGGCCCATTCCCCCTGACAGCAAGCAATTCAGGTGTTGAAGCACGGTGGCTAGGAAAAACTCCCTAGAAAGGCCATAACCTTGGAAGAAACCTAGAGAGGAACCAGGCTATGAGGGGTGGCCAGTCCTCTTCTGGCTGTGCCGGGTGGAGATTATAATAGGACATGGCCAAGATGTTCAAATGTTCATAGATGACCAGCAGGGTCAAATAATAATAATCAAAGTGGTTGTCAAGGGTGCAACAGGTCAGCACCTCAGGAGTAAATGTCAGTTGGCTTTTCATAGCCGATCATTGAGTATCTCCACCGCTCCTGCTGTCTCTAGAGAGTTGAAAACAGCAGGTCTGGGACAGGGAGCACGTCCAGTGAACAGGTCAGTGTTCCATAGCCACAGGCAGAACAGTTGAAACTGGAGCAGCAGCACAGCCAGGTGGACTGTGGACAGCAAGGAGCGCTCAGTTGCCCGAGAGAAAGAAAGAAAGAAAGAAAGAGAGAACGAGAGAATTAGAGAGAGCATACTTAAATTCACACAAGACACCGGATAAGACAAGAGAAATACTCCAGATATAACAGACAAACCATAGCCCCCCGACACATAAACTACTGCAGCATAAATACTGGAGGCTGACTCAGTAGAGGTCGGGAGACACTGTGGCCCCATCCAACGATACCCCCGGACAGGGCCAAACAGGCAGGATATAACCCTACCCACTTTGTCAAAGGACAGCCCCCACACCACTAGAGGGATATCTTCAACCACCAACTTACCATCCTGAGACAAGGCCGAGTATAGCCCACAAAGATCTCCGCCACGGCACAACCCAAGAGGGGGCGCCAACCCAGACAGGAAGATCACGTCAGTGACTCAACCCACTCAAGTGACACACCCCTCCTAGGGATGGCATGGAAGAGCACCAGTAAGCAAATTGATATAAAACATCCCCACTAAATGTTTTCAAATGCTCACGAATTTCTACAAAATATGCAAAAATGTATATAAAACATGGCTACTAAGTATGAAATGAGCTCATGAATTGTAAAACGTCCACGTACTGTAATATACATCCACTATACTTTTAGTTTTTATGATGATATTCCCTGGAGGTCAGGGCCCACAGGGCAGGTGCCCTGCGTGCCCATTCGGTATTCTGGCCCTGATCATCAAGTTAAACCACAGGTATTGTTGTTACACATCCTCACACTTTCTTGGAGGATAAAACTGAGACTATAGCCAGCTTCCATTTACCTCATTTTATTGTCCAAAGAATGTTCTCATAGTCCAAAAGTATTGGATGAAAATCCACAATGTTGGTGCCATACAGGAGCACTGACCAATCTGCCTCCAAAAGAGGACTGCTGGTTTTGAGGATGGTGTGGAGGTCAGTGGTTGAAGATCTGAGCACCCCCTGAGATGGTGAGTATGGTTTCAGTAGACCACTATTGAGCTGGTAGGTCAGATAGGAGCTTCGAAGAAAGGTAATTTAGTGCTTTAAATGTGGTTCATATTGCCTTATAGTGGATTCAGGACTTGGACAAGGAGTCAATGCAGTTTAAAGATGCATTTACATCGGGGTTTGGAGGAGGGTGTCAAATTTCTTAGAATGAGTGAAAATATTGGAGTTTGGGGACTGGAGGGGATAATAGTCAAGTTGGGAAATGTGCAAATATTTAGATACAAATTTATCATAAAATTGGGGATTATTCAGATATTCCTGTTGAAAAAGAGAAAAGAGAGAAATATATAATCTTACAGTGTATTAATTTTATCCCATTGGGCCAAAACTGGTTGAATAAACGTTATTTGCACCTCATTTCAACAAAAACAAAAATCTATGTGATGACGGTGAATCAACGTGGAAAACACAATTGGATTTTTTTCACGCAACTTTTAACCAGCATTTTTGGTTGATTTCACATTTTGGTTGAATTCCCAAATTTAAATCAAAACTAGACATTGATCTGATGTCTCTGCCCAGTGGGATTGGATTTCTGTAATCATATCAGCTCATTTGTCACAGTTCTTCTAATCATCCAGAGAGAATGTACCTTTCTTTGAGGTTAACCTTTGAGATGACCTCCCTCAACAATTCTCGCTCTTTCCTCGGAGAGAATTTGTCCCACATTTTAGGAAAGTCGCCATTGGTGGCCATGTTGCTCAAGATATTGAGACCATGATGCCTGTGGACAAAGATATTAATATCGTCTTAAATGTGCAACATATCAAATCATTTCTGCTGTCTGTGATTAAAAACAGTACTCAATTGATGGCAACCTGAGAAAAAATAAGACATACATTAAGGTAGAATTTGCAAGAGGGTCGGTTTGAGCAATGTACCGCATTACTTGATCTTCAAATCATCTCAACAATCTAACAATTGGGTATTAACCGTTCGTTATTATGAAAATCTTAGCGAATCTGCACAGCGCTTGGCTCAGGCCGACCATTGTGATCAAGTAGGGTTGTCTTCATTAGGCACCAAACAGAAGGAAGGAAACTGAATCAGGTACTCACTATTTGGACTCATTTACATTTGTAATTTTTACCCCAATTTCGTGATATCCAATAGGTAGTTGCAATCTTTGCCCATCGCTGCACCTCCCTTAAAGACTCTGGAAAGGCGAAGGTTGAGAGCCGTGCGTCCTCCGAAACACAACCCAGCCAGGCCGCACTGCTTCTTGACACAATGCCCGCTTAACCTGGATGCCAGCAGCACCAATATGTCAGAGGAAACACCATACACTTGGTGCCCGTGTCAGCGTCCATTGCACCCCGCCTACCACAGGAGGTCGCTAGTTGGCGTAGGGAGAAGAACATCCCTGCCGGCCAAACATCCCGGCTAAGCTTTTGGCTTTTTAACTTTCAAACCCACATGGGTGCCTGGACTTGGATTGTCCTATGCCACGTAGCACTTATTTGTGTTTATAATTTTTCATTTTTGTTTTCAATTACTATTTCCCTCCAAGAGAACCTGTGGTTGTTTTGGAATACCTAAAATCTGCAATTCAATCCATGACACCCTTTAGCATAGATGCTGTAGACAGACGACAATGTGGCTTTTAAAGTCAATTTCAATTTGTATTCGTGGTAAACGCTGCAGATGTTGACTCAAGACTAAGTTACCTTTAAAAGCTGCATTGTTGGCGATCTAGTGCTATAGCGAGCCATGGATTGAATCCCGGCCTTAACTGTTATGTTGAAGCAAGCTACTTTACAGGAGGAACTTCCCACCTGACTTCCTGTGAAGGGTCCATAGCCAGTTTACTGACGGCAATCAAGAAACGATCAGTGAGGTCTTTCTTCCCCGACAGACGAGCCGTCCCCATGACCTCAGCCAGTCTCTCCAGGTGCTGAGCAGTACAGCTCCTCACCGCAGCGTTACGGTGGCTGAGGAAGGAAAAACAGAGCACATCAGTTACATGTCATAGAGATACATGAATTAGGAGATTAATGATAATGGATTTTATTGATGAAGTCTCATCGATGGATCAATATGTTCGCTAAGACTTTATATTAAGGTCCCTTAATATACCATTTATAAACTGTTTGTAAAGAGTTTACTTACCATTTATTAATCATTATTCCTACATTTGTAAATGTCAATAAGAAATCTATAAATAGTTATTTACACATTTATAAACGCTATTTTAAATGATTTGTTCATGATTTATCAGATAATTGATAAGGTGTTTGATCATAGTATGTTCACAATTTGTAAATGATTAATAATGTACTACTAATGTACTATAAACCAGTTATAAAGGAGTTACTGTCAAGGCATTTGTTAATGGTTGATTAATGGTTTGACTCACCATTTATATACATATTTATAAATGTATTTATAAATGTCACAAATGGTGTATTTATTAATGAGTGCATTTATGAATGTGAGTACATGCACTTACTGATACCTCAGTGCCCCACTAATAGCCCCTAATCTAAAGTGTTCACTATATATACACTTTATAAAGGTTTATATATAACTTGTTACTCCACAAAGGCTAGCAAAAATAATCTAAGTAACGCAATGGTAAAATAAGAAGTACACAACACAAGGAAGTATAAGACATAACAAAAAAAATTGATTCCATTCAAATGTGACGTCTAGCGTTGGGGTGAGTTGCTGCCGGAAGTGTTGTGGAATAACCTAGCATGCTGATGAAAAAGGCAGTTAATTAAAAACTAGCAGTATTTCAATCTTCTCAATTTTGAGGCTTGGATAATGGGATAATTCGTGGAAGTCCGGATCTACCGCTTAGTGAGTGTTAATTGACCCCTCTCCCTCTTTACCTCAGCCCACCGACCAGCAGGGCATTCATGACACGGGTAGGGGTGCAGCTCTGCACCATGTGACCCAGGGCAAAGTGCAGGAACACCCCGTCGTGGTCCGAAAAGGAAACAGGCAACAGCCGCCCAGACAACTGACCCAACGACCTGGATAGAAAAATGTAGTCGAGCCTTCGCGCTACCCCCCTGGAGTTGCGCCATGTAGGACCGACCATTACCGGAGTAGTGTGCAGGCTGCCATCAACCAGACCATGGCAAGCCATTAGCCCAGTGATAGCGCCTGCACTGCTATCCCCTCCTAACCCTAAATCTATGTTAAAATCCCCTCCTATCACCAAGTGCCTATTTGTAACACACAGGGGCGTCAGACAGTCCACCATCTCCCTCCTGTCTGCCGCCACCTGTGGCCCATACACTACCACTAACCTATACCTACTATCCCTAAAAGTGACATCCACCCCCAGAACCCTCCCCTGCATTACAACAAAAGTGCCCTCTACCTTCACCTCCCTATTCCCAAACAAAATCCCTACTCCTGTCGAGTGCACCCCTCCTATACCCCAAATTGACTCCCCCTTATCCCACTCTCTCTTAAATCTAATGACATCCCCTCCATCCCTCAGGTGAACCTCCTGCAAAAAAACAAACATCAAAACCCACCCCTTCCAAAAAACTAAATACCACCCTCCTCTTAATAAAATCCCTTAATCCCCTTACATTTAAACTAAACAATTTAATAAACAAAACCATTTAATAATTAACAACAAAAAAAAACTCAACAAGTAAACCCAAACCAAAGAAAAACAGGAGACTCACCCGATGCTCCCCTGGTCCATCTCCACCGGCGGGGACGTCTCCACCTCTCCTGACGCCCCCCCCCGTCCTCCTCCATCTCTCGAACCCAGGATGCAGGCAGTGTGTTAGGCCGAGTGCCCTGCATCCTGGGTTCCTCCCCACCACCCTCCAACCCCCCCTCCCTGTATGCCTCGGGGCTGAGTGTAGGGGACCCCATCTCCCCAAAGGAGTTGAGATCCCCCCTCTGACAAACAGCCCCCAGACCCCTCACTGGAGCCACCCTCCACTAAAATGTAAGGGGCTGAGGCAAACAGGGAGGCCAATGAACTCCCCCCCCCCCGCCGATCTCTTAGCCCCCCCCTCCCCCTCCACACCCCACTCCCTCTCACTTCCTGTCGAGCTCCCCCTCCTCTTCCCTTTCTTCTTTGGTGAAGGAGGTAGCGGGGAGGCACTACCTCCCTTCCCCGCTAGCTCCTCCACCATTTCCCTCAATTCTTCCACGAGGAAGCTCGACAGGCTGTCCCCCCACTCCTTCCCTCCATCTTCTTTTCCCACCCCTTCTGTTCCCGTCTCCACTTCTCCCTCCGTTCCCGTCACCGTCCCTTCTTCCACTCCTTCTCGCACCACTGTCCCCTTCTCCCTCTTCTCCGCTCCTTCTCCTTCTTCCGCCTCCTTTTCTTCTTTCCTTCTGTTCCCGTCTTTCCTTCTTCTCGCCTCTTTCTTCTCACCTCTTCCTTCTTCCCATCGTCTTCCCTTGCCGTCTTTTCCCTGTGCCATCCATGCAATCCCCACGCGTCCTTTCTCTTCTCCCCCCATCCCCCGCTCCCCCTCCAGCTGCAGACGCGTATGACCTGTGACGAGCCGGGCAATCACGCCACAGGTGTACTTTCGAGCCACACCTGTGAAAAGCCTTGGGCTCATCACAATCCTTGGCCTGCTCTACCGACCCACAGAATCAACACTTCATTGTGTTGCACGAGGCCAGGATATGACCGTAGGCCATACAACGCCTGCAAAACGGAGGCTGACGGGCATAAAATAACGTCCCCCTGTCAGCCCCCAGGGAGAACATCGCCGGAGGATGGAGGTAGCCATCCACACTCTTCGGGGACTCCCTGAGTAACGCCTGGAAACCTCTTCTCCCGTTCCAGAAACCCAGGGAGTCCCTGAGGTACCTCGCTGAGGAGACATTGTCTATGTATCTCCCCAGAAAGGCCCTCACTTCTTCATCCTTCACGTGCGGATTATACATGTTCACGGTGACCACCCTAAAGTTGTTTCTTGCCAGGCTGGTCACCGCGTAATGGCACAGGGGACCTTCTCCTTTCTCTGCCTTCACCTTCTTCATAATCCCATCATGCTGTTCTTCCAAATGAAATGTCACATCAAAACCCTTCTCCATCGGGTTCCCCTGAAGGCAGAGAACATCCTTCACCTTCAATTTTAGGCATCCCATCAATATTGTCCTCCCGAAGGTCTCTCTCCCCCAAGGCTCCATTTATTTTTCCCTCCATGTGAAATGCACCGTATTGGCCAGCCCAATCCCAGGAACCGACCGTGACGTGCTATCTTGCGCCATCTCCGCAAGGAGAATAGCGCACCCGGTTCACCAACCTCTTCCAAAAAACAAGAAAGAAAATACAAAAAAGACAAGAAATTATATATAAAACATTTCAAAAAAACAAGAAAAACACACTTACCGCTCTCCTGGTTCGACCTTTTGACTCAGCGGGCTTTGGGGCACCTCGGTACCAAGCTTGATCTGAGCCAAAAGGCAGAGAAGCGATAACCCACAAATGGAACCCTGAAACCGCCGGACCCCCGGGGGTCTCGACAGACCTCAGCGGGTTGGCAAAAGCCAAGCTCCTCTCTCCCAACCACCCACCCACCCACCGTTTCCCTGGCGACAGGCAGGTGTTTTTTGGAAAAAGTCGCTAATGCGTCTTTAAGTCACTATCCTGGCCCATCTCTGTCAATTTCTCTTGAAACAAGATACCGGGCTCTGCAAGAAGCAAAGCCGCTCCAAAAATACATTGAACTCGTAAGTGTTCCTCTCCACGGAAGTCTTTAGTAAAAGGCGAAAGGCTTGTGCGTAATGAAGAGAAACCAGAGTCGTATGGAAGTCAAGAGGTCCGGGGCCCGAGACACACTCTGTGCACTCTAGGCAGGGTTTCCGCGGGTGCTCCCGGAACCCACTCTTCAGAGAGAGAGAGAGAGAGAGAGAGAGACACACACACACACAAACACAATCCTAGCCCATTTTTTTTTATTATTATTTTTTTTTAAGTAAAATGGCAGGAAACGGGGGACCCCATTGAAGGGCGCTTCGCCTTTCTTTCAGTTTGAATGTTTCTTTCCTTCTCTTCTTCTGCTAGCTAGCTAGCTAGCCAGCCAGCTGGTGTAAAACAGGAGAGTGAGAACAAATCATGGACGCTGGACAGAGTGTAATCAAGTATAGCAAGAAGACAGTTTATTGAGTCAAAAGATATCGTGTCCTGCAGTTTAACGTGCACGGACCCTATTCCTTTGGCTCAGAAGGAGTCAGCCCAGAAAGGGGTGCTTAGCCAGAGTTTACAACAGAATGTATACACAGAATAATGTAGGTGGAGTCTCGTCGTGTTGGTCTTCTGACTGGGCCTGAAGAGTTGGAGGCGGGCCTGCTTCTAGCCAGAGCAGGAGCCCCATTGGTGCACAGCAAAGTCCTTTGCTCACGTCACCCGACCAGTAGGGGGGGGGTGGAGTGTGAGTGTGCGTTGCTCATGAGATGTATGTGTGTCAAGGAAGCGTGGATTTAGGGACTGCGCAGGAGTGCATGCAAGGGTCAATGTCAGTGAGATAGTTTGGCACTCTAAGCTCGTTAGTGTTGCAGGATGTTCTTTGTATTTTACAGGGGAGTATATTTGCGTGATGGCAGCTGTGTGTCCTTCGGATAATCATGTTATTGCACGTAGGCTCTAAACTTGACTGAGGACACTGGGCCCAGAGTTATCTGAGGGCATCCGGTTTAACCAGAGCTTTGGAGAACTCTTTGGAGAACTCATCAGAGAATTTGTGGATTAACTTCAGAGCGCATGCATTTCAAGTATTAGCTCTACCGTAGAGGAACATCCCCTTACTATATAATAGCAGGGTTGCCATTTGGAGAAAACTTTTTTTTCTTCAAAGTCCTCCAGTGAAAGAACCTTCCCATGGTACCAGCTATCTTTCAGTAATGCACAGATTGGATTTGAACCCATGATCTTCGGTTTACAAGACCGACGCCTTACCGCTTGGCCACCATGCCACTCTATGCTGCAAGATATTTATCAACATTCTGGAAAGTAGTAGTTGTGTAATGTGAATTTGGCACACAAATAACATCTCTGTTTCCTGTGAGAATTTTAACATTCTGAAAAGTAGGAGTTGTGTAATGTGAATTTGGCACACAAATACTCAGTGGAGAACCTTGGGATTGAACCAAGGACCTCATACTAAAATAGCATGCACTCCCCCTCTGAGCTTCGATCCCATTTTATTTGCAGATAAAATGCAATATTAATACAATGTACTTTTTATATACACCACTCCATTGAAACTACAATGAAATGATAGCAGCAATTCTAAATACAAGCAAGTATGGACAGTCATCTAACCCATGAACTTCAGTTTTTGAAAATGATGCAATTGAAGTTGGCAACCATGCCACTTCTGTTCCATAAATGTACGAACAGGGATTGAACACATGTTCTTCAGATTACAAGAGCAAATTATTTAGCACATCTCTGTTTCCTGTTGAGAATTTCAACATTCTGGAAAGTAGGAGATGGGCCATTGCAAAAATTTTAATGGAGAAGCTGGGGATTGAACCCAGGAGCTCATACATGCAAAACATGCGCTCTACCACTGAGCTACATCCCCTTTCACCTATAATTAACCAGGTAAGCTAGTTGAGAACAAGTTTTAATATTCAACTGCGACCTGGCCAAGATAAAGCAAAGCAGCGCAACACAAACAACAACACAGAGTTACAGATGGAATAAACAAGCGTACAATCAATAACACAATAGAATAAAAAAAAGAAAGTCTATATACAGTGCGTGCAAATGGAGGTAAGGCAATAAATAGGCCATAGTAGCGAAGTATTTACAATTTAACAAATTAACACTGGAGTGATAGATGAGCAGATGATGATGTGCAAGTAGAAATACTGGTGTGCAAAGAGCAGAAAGTATATTAAAACAATATGGGGATGAGGTAGGTAGATTGGGTGGGCTATTTACAGATAGGCTTTGTACAGCTGCAGTGATCAGTTAGCTGCTCAGATAGCCAGAAATTAAAATTAAACAACCACGAAGGGACTCGAACCCTCAATCTTCTGATTCGAAGTCAGACGCCTTATCCATTAGGGCACGCAGTCTATGTGATACAGCCCTATTTGACATTATACAGACTTTGCTATGCAACCATAGACATAAAAATTGTGAACCTGTCCGAATGAGGAAAGCTAGTGATTTTTAACAAGTACAAAGATACTCTTTCCTTCAATCTTTCGCTGCAGATTCAGACACAATCATTCTCAGGCCTTGCAGTCTTAGATTATTAAAGTTGAACAACAATGTCCAAGCTTTTCAAAGCAACAAGAACAATGCCTTATTTTGGGAAATTGCAAACATGTACGAATTAGCTGAGCCAATGAAATTAAATGACCCTATTTGACATCATACAGACTTTGCTATGCAACAGTAGACATAAAGTTTTGAACCTGTCCGAATGAGGAAAGCTAGTGATATTTAACAAGTAAGAAGAGACCTTTTCCCTCAATCTTGCGATGCAGAATCAGACACAATAATTCTCAGGCCTTGCAATATTAGATTATTAAACATGAATAACAATGTCTTACATGTTCTAAGCAACAAGAACAATGCCTTATTTTAGGAAATTGCAAATATGTACAAATTAGCTGAGCTAATGAAGTTAAATGACCCTATTTGACATCATACAGACTTTGCTGTGCAACAGTAGACATCAAAGATGTGAACCTGTCCAAATGAGGAAAGCTAGTGATATTTAACAAGTAAGAAGAGACCTTTTCCCTCAATCTTGCGATGCAGAATCATACACAATATTTCTCAGGCCATGCCGTCTTAGATTATTAAAGTTGAATAACAATGTCCAAGCAACAAGTCCAATGCCTTATTTCGGGAAATTGCAAAGATGTTCAAATTAGCTGAGCTAATGAAATTAAAAGACCACGAAAGGAATCAAACACTTAAACTTCTGAATCGAAGTCAGACGCCTTATCCATTAGGCCACCCACTCTCCGTAGTCCATCCCTATTTGACATCATACAGACTTTGCTTAGCAACAACAGACATCAAAGTTGTGAACCAGACACAATAATTCTCAGGCCGTGCAATTTTAGATTATTAAAGATGAATAACAACGTCTTAGCTTTTCAAAGCAACAAGAACAATGCCTTATTTTGGGAAATTGCAAACATGTCCATATTAGCTGATTTAATTAAATTAAACGACCCTATTTGACATCATACAGACTTTGCTATGCAACAGTAGACATCAAAGTTGTGAACCTGTCCGAATGAGGAAAGCTAGTGAACCTGTCCGAATGAGGAAAGCTAGTGATATTTAACAAGTAAGAAGATACCTTTTCCCTCAATCTTGCGATGCAGAATCAGACACAATAATTCTCAGGCCTTGCAATATTAGATTATTAAAGATGAATAACAATGTCTTAGCCTTTCAAAGCAACAACACCAATGCCTTATTTCGGGAAATTGCAAACATGTCCATATTAGCAGATTTAATTAAATTAAACGACCACAAAAATGCCTCAAAACCTCAATTTTCTGTTTCGAAGTAAGACGCCTTATCCACGAGGCAACACCTTCTACTCCATATTCTCCGATATGACATCAAACAGACGTTGCTTAGCAACAACAGACATCAAAATTGTGAACCTATCCGAATGAGGAAAGCTAGTGATATTTTACAAGTACAAAGATACTCTTTCCTTCAATCTTGCGATGCAGAATCAGACACAATATTTCTCAGGCCTTGCAGTCTTAGATTATTAAAGTTGAACAACAATGTCCAAGCTTTTCAAAGCAACAAGACCAATGCCTTATTTAGGGAAATTGCAAACAAGTACGAATTAGCTGAGCTAATGAAATTAAACGACCCTATTTGACATCATTCAGACTTTGCTATGCAACAGTAGACATCAAAGTTGTGAACCTGTCCGAATGAGGAAAGCTAGTGATATTTAACAAGTAAGAAGATACCTTTTCCCTCAATCTTGCGATGCAGAATCAGACACAATAATTCTCAGGCCTTGCAATATTAGATTATTAAAGATGAATAACAATGTCTTAGCCTTTCAAAGCAACAACACCAATGCCTTATTTCGGGAAATTGCAAACATGTCCATATTAGCAGATTTAATGAAATTAAACGACCATGAAAATGTCTCAAAACCTCAATTTTCTGTTTCGGAGTAAGACGCCTTATCCACGAGGCAACACCTTCTACTCCATATTCTCCTGATGGCTCTGCTAGATGACATGTTTGGCCAGCAGCTGGCCTGGTACTTTAACCCAGAGTCTCTGGTCACTGAGCTCTCCAGCCTCCTGGAGTACCACTTGGAGAACCTCATGGCCAGCATGTAGTCCTACTGCAGGGACCATACTCCTTTCTCCTTCTCTCTCTCTCTTTTGAAGGAATTGAGGACTTGAAGTGCTTTGTTGAACCCTGATTAGTTAACACCCATTAATTTAATGTATTCTCTTGTTTTCTCTCCCCACAGGATTCTTGTGACACTTTGCCACCCAACAGGGATCTAGATACCAATGTACTACATTACTTTGCACTGAATTTGACATTTTTAAAATAAAATAAGTATTTTCATCTATTTGATTTCATGACCATTTCCTCTTCCTAGAGGTATAATGCTAATATTAGATTATTACATGAACAATTATGCTTTATTATCGGCATATGGAAATAAAAAACAAGGTTTAGTTGATTTACAGATACTACAGGCCCACACTTTATATGGTTTTGTACTGTGGTTTGTGATACTGTACTATTTAAAAACATGTAGGATGACATACACTGAACGCACAATAGATTAGGAGCATCTTCCTAATATTGAGTTGCACATCCTTTTCCCCTCAGAACAGCCTCATTTTGTCTGGGCATGGACTCTACAAGCTGCCATAAGCGTTCCACAAGGATGCTGGCCCATGTTGTGTCAAGTTGGCTGGACATCCTTTGGGTGGTGGACCATTCTTGAGACACATGGGAAACTGTTGAGCATAAAAAAAACAGCAGTGTTGCAGTTCTTGACACACTTAACCCGGTGCGCCTGGCACCTACTACCATACCCCATTCAAAGGCAGTTAAATATTTTCTCTTGTCGAATCACCCTCTGAATGACACATACAACCCATGTGTCAATTCTCTCAAGGTTTTAAAATCTTTCTTTAACTCCCCTTCATATACTCTGACTGAAGTGGGTTCAACAAGCACATCAATAAGGGGTCATAGCTTTAACTTGGTCAGTCTATGTCATGGAAAGAGCAGGTGTCCTCGATGTTTTGTATTATCAGTGTGTGTAGTAACCTGGTACAGTACAAAGTATACCACTAGAGGGGATAATTGCTTCAGTCTTGAATGTTACTTCTCACTATCCCTACTCTACATTAACAGTCACCCAAGTTACAATGGCAATCTTAGTTTTTTATATTTGTCATTAATGTCTGAACCATTTACCATCTTTCCCACTGAAACCAGTAATGTTAACGTTCATGTGAGATAGGGTGTAGTAGCGCATACTGACCACTAGTTGGATCATAGTGTGGGTGGTGGAGTTCCTGCAGGAACAGAGGGTAGAGGGATTCTCCATCACAATAGAAGGCAGAGTAACCCGTAGGAGCCAATACCCAGTCCTAATGGAGAGAAATACCATAGAAATCAAATGACAAGATTAGATGAATGACTAGAATAGACTCTTTCAATGAGAAATACATGATAAAGAATAGAAAGAACATACTCTACAATGCACATTTTACACAAATGCCTTGCTTCCATAAAAATACTAACTGTGTGTTACAGCAAATAAGGTGGTACAATGTTAGCTCATGATTATCTATTCAGTACAATGAGTAGTTAAGAGAGATAGAATCTCACCTTCCAGCCTTGTTCACTGAATCTCACATTTCATTCATGTCTCTTACAAGCCTGACGCCCACTGTTGACATGGCTGTGATCTGAAAGGGACCAAAAAATATATGTTATGAACCAGGAAATACTAATGTACACTTTGGATCCATTGGATTTGAAATTAAATGTAAATGCAACTTAAGAAATGTTGTAATTGGGATGAATTAACCCTTTAAACTGTGTATAAAACAAGTTGAACTACAAGACGAAAAACCAGTGTTGTCCCCTGACCTTGTATGTACACTGGGCAAGGGCAGGTCATATTTGGGCTTCTTCTTATGGGGGTTGGGTTTCAGGGCGCCTGGGGGGCGACGGGGCCTGGCTGGCCCTGAAGAAGTTGGTTTAGATGAGTACTTGAAGGCTTATATACTCCAACATATATTGGAATGTTGGATGATGATTTCGGGAGAAATCATGGAAAAGGGACCAGACCACTTTTTTTGTTAGTTAACCTAAACAAATCACCACCCTCTATAGAATAACAACAGTGACAACAGTTGACTGCTATTTAAGTAATAGTTTGACTGCCAAATCCATGCATTGGTGTGTGGCCATTGACTTTTATGGAGAGACCGCCCCAAATTTTCTGTGCCATTTCCTGGGCATTTCATTAACTCCACGTTCTAAGTTCTGCGCATCCCAGCGCTTGGAAAAATCAATGGTACAAGACCTAAGATATTGATCTTTTAGGAGGTGCGTAATGGGCTGCAGGGAAGTCAGGCGTAGGAGAGCAGAACTGGTTTATAACCGGAGCAGTTTAATGAGGAGAAAACCAACAGCACCCAGAACAACAAAATAAGGGTTGAAATAACCCATCGCAAACCAGTCTGAAGTGCACATACACTTTACAACAAACAATTCCACACAGAGACATGGGGGGAACAGAGGGTTATATACACGTCAAGCAATGAGGAAATGTAAACCAGGTGTGTGGGAAAACAAGACAAAACAAATGGAAAATGAAAGGTGGATCGGCAATTGCTAGAAGACCGGTGAAGTCTACCGCCGAACGATGCCTGAACAAGGAGAGGAACCGACTTCGGGGGAAGTCGTGACAGTACCCCCCCCCCCCCCCCCCCTTGACGTGGGGCTCCAGCAGCGCACCGACACCGACCTCGGGGAGCGGACCAGCCACCACCAGCCTGAAGTGACACACATGATTGAGGGGTTAATACGGTAATCGGGTGGGAGCTGTAACCTGTAACACACCTCGTTCAGTCTCCTCAGGACATTAAACGGCCCCACAAACCGCGGACCCAGCTTTCGGCAGGGCAGGCGGAGGGGCAGGTTTCGGGTCGAGAGCCAGACCCGGTCTAGTAATGAGGGAATGTAAACCAGGTGTGTGGGAAAACAAGACAAAACAAATGGAAAATGAAAGGTGGATCGGCGATGGCTAGAAGACCGGTGATGTCGACCGATCTTGTCATCGTGATGTCTATAAACTTTTAGACTAACATCACCAATCTGAGGTTAACATTTTGTGTAATTCCACTTAGATTTATAGGGTGAAAATGCAAGCTTGTGTGAGGTAGTAACACACACTGTCCGCATTAGGGAAATTTGCGCAATATACAATTTACTATGGCAAAGAAATTCAACATGTCAATTTAAGATGATTGTATTTGTTGCCTACTCACAAAGTATTACCAAAAGTACAGTGTAGGATCGGAGGTACTGGGGGATGGAATGGACGGACCCAGATCCGGACGTCCGCGGGTGGCCAACAGGTTATCCAGCTGGTCGAGGGTAAGGGTGGTGTCCCTGCAGGCCAGCTCCCGACGAATGTCCCCACATAGACTACACCGGTAATGGTCGATCAGGGCCCTCTCATTCCATCCCACGCTGGCAGCCAGGGTCCTGAAGTCCAGGTGACGGAGGGGTGGACAGTGGTGTGGGTTGTGGTGTTGGTTGGGGTGAAGTTGATGGAGGTGTGGGAAAACCCCCTCTCTCCCATCGTTCCATGGTGAGCAGCACGCGATCCATGGCTGTGCCAAGATGTTGGAGCATAGTCGCGTGCTGCTGGACGCGTTCTTCTACTGGTACAGGAGGACTGAGTGCACCTGCTGATTCCATATTTTTGGTGCGTGATTCTGTCAAGTGTCAGTGTGCAGAGGTGAGCACGGAGTCAGGCGCAGGACACAGAACTGAGTAAAATAATGTAGTTTACTCAAAAAATAAACAATCAGAAATTCCACGCAGGGAAAAACACACAATGACACAGAAGACTAACACTCAACAAGGAACAATCACGCACAGAACATCATGGGAACCAGAGGGTTAAATAGGGAAATAATTATAACGTAATGGGAACCAGGTGTGTACAATCAAGACAAAACAAATGGAAAAAGAAACGTAGATCGGTGGCAGCTAGAAAGCCGGTGACAACGACCGCCGAACGCCGCCGGAACAAGGAGAGGCACCAACTTCGGCGGAAGTCGTGACACAACTAAACACCCTGGATTCTTTACACACACATTGAAAGGCAAAAATTTGGACTCATAAGACCAAAATACAGATTTCCACCAGTCTAAGGTCCATTGCTCGAGTTTCTTGGCCCAAGCAAGTCTCTTCTTATTTTTGGTGTCTGTCCTTTAGTTGTGGTTTCAATGGAGCAATTCGACTATGAAGGCCTGATTCACGCATTCTCCTCTGAACAGTGCATGTTGAGTTGTGTGTTTCTTGAACTCTGTGAAGCATTTATTTGGGCTCCAATCTGAGGTGCAGTTAACTCTACTAAACTTATCCTCTGCAGCAGAGGTTACTCTGGGGTCTTCCTCATGAGAGCCAGATTCATCATAACGCTTCATGGTTTTTGCGACTGCACTAGAATAATCTTTCAAAGTTCTTGAAATGTTCCTTATTGACTGACCTTCATGTCTTAGGTAACAATGGACTGTTGTTTCTCTTTGCTTATTTGAGACTTGGTCTTTTACCAAATAGGGATATCTTCTGTAAACCATCCCTACCTTGTCTCAACACAACCTATTGGCTCAAACGCTTTAAGAAGGAAAGAAATTCCACAAGAGACCTACCGCAAGCGAATTCTACAAGTGAGTTTCCAGACAATACAAAACAGTCATTTAAAACCATTAGACCTTGGTAGTGACACAAATTCGTACTGTTCACATCATGCCACAAATACATCGGCACTTGGACGAGTGGACCGAGTGAAAAAGAGCGAGTTCCTCACCCAGCAGCAATGTTCGTTTTCTCCAGAGTTCAGTAAAGTCAGTGCAAGGTGCAATATACACAAAATGGTAATTTTCTCTGACAAATGTAAAAAAATAGAGACCAAAGAATGTAAGGGGAGAGAAGGACAGCTGTATGTATGAGTCTGAATGTGAGTATTTGCGCGTGTGAGTAGATTGGGTGTTGAGGTCGTAGGTACAACTGTAAGCAATTCCGTTCTCAAATGTCTGTTTAATGTGAGAAGCAAAATGAAAAACACCTGTTAGACCATTACAATGCGGACTGTCATGCATTTTTACTATTACCAACAAGACAACGAAGTGATACGTGTCATGGAGACTTATAACGGACACTTTCCAACACCAAAAGTTCCCGCGCTGAGCGATACTGTTTACTACACTATTATGCATACAATCCAAATCATACTTTTATTGTCATTCATACTCTTATTTTTAACCGAATATCTTTGCAAAGGGGTTCCTTGTGTCAATTCAGAGCTTGGAAATATTGTAATAATGTGCTTAAGAGGATAACAGGATAACACAACAACCACATTTTCAATTGACAATCATTGCTTTAAATGGATGTGGTCGATAGATTTGTATAGGTGTAGCAGTGTGATGTTGTTCCCCTAGATTATGCACCAAGTTGCACACAAGGACCAATTCAAATAGGCCAGGTCAAGAGGGGATGTTAATAATTTGATAATAATAATTCAGTGTATTTTTTTTATTGAATTACAGCTGCTTGGCTAATGTTTTTCTTTGGTGTAAAAACACTTTTTCATATCAATATTGTACATACATGTGATTGTATTTTTTGGTTTGGTCCATCGCGGGTTATCTGTATTTCCATACCCCCTTATTGTTCTCTTTTGCCTGACCTTCGTCTTGCAAGGTATGTTGTCTTTGGCTCCGAAATTGTTCAATATAAAACCGTGGTAATGTTACACAACGTACTGTTATGCTATCATACATTTGTTACAATGTGGATAATATAAAGATGTATGTTAACAAGGTTCACAAAGCTCGCTAACTAGGGTATCTATTGTAACTTGTGAGTACTTGGGACAGTGTTTGAGTGAGTGTCCATGTGCTTGCGCAGGTGCCTGAGAGCTAGGACTGCGCCAAGGGTTAACATAATGTGTGTTGTCTCTTCGTGTGCAGGGCAAATAAAAAATAATTAAACGAGCAGACCTCCAGTTGTGGCAACGTCCTAATTAAAAGTACACAATGCAGAACGAACCACGCTACATAGGCATATATAAACAATGTATTTAACTTGTAAACCAAGGTTGGATTAGCTGGTCTAAACAACATGATAATCGCGTCATGAATCGGGATGGGCTCCTACATCCTCATATACACATTATGACATAATAAAGAGTTGAATCTTTCACGAAATAAAGACAAAGAAGCATACCCATTTATACAGGTTCTACACGTTCTATTTCTCCATGGCAATAGAATGTAAACATTCTATTTTGCCCCAAACATCGCCTACAACTCCATTCTAAGTGCAGCATATTGGACGACTCCACAGTCATCGATCATTCGCGACTTTAAGTCATTCCTGTTATCTCTAGAGCATCCCGTATATCTATAGCGCTGCATTTCTTCCTCATCTTACCATGGATAGGGTTTGGTGCATTCCGGAGTTCACTTATGGTCCCACAAAGGTAATCTTAGGAGAAATTCATTTTAGCATACTGTAAATGCCTGTGCATAATGTGCATAACAAAGCATCATTATTTTCATGATCTTCAAAGGAATTCTGTAGAAGCAGTCTTTATTTTCAGACTCTGCAGGCCTGCTGGGAGGAAACATATTACAATAAACAGGTTAAGATTCATTCCACAAAAACATAAACAACAGAAAGAGAGTTGTATTTCAAGACAGTTTAGAGAAGGTGGTCATAAGAGTTCTTAATATCACTTGCAAATTGTGAGGCATGAGCAGTTGTGAAATTTTGCGAGAGGCCCTTCTGAAAGCACATGATATGGTATTTCATGGCACGGTCTCACACCTTACCTCATCTTGCAGAAGAAGCTCATGGTCCACTATCTGCTGCCCCAGAGTCAAGGCCAGGTCCCTCCCCATGTCACCACGGAGCACATGAGCAACTGGCTGGTGTCTCAGGGCAAAAAATCCCTTAGGGAGAGGTGAGTACCACGTCAGCACTCACCTTCACTGCCACCAGCAGCACTCCAGTGGTGTGGATAAAATAAACAACAGAAAAATCAGAAGCCAGGAAAGTTGAACTGCTCTGTGTTTTATTTGAAGGGTGTGGAAGGAAACCCTGGAGGAGGGAAACGACCTTGCTCGGCTGGTAAGAGAATGAGAGTTAGAGACACTACAAGTTAGTGAGCTCTTTACTAGCCTTTCAACAACAAGTTAGCACAGCAGAATAGATCTGTTGTGAAATTACACTAATGGGACTTCCTGTTTCATACTGCAGGCCTGGGAAGTAAACACTTGCCTAAAAATGATGGACATAGAGCACGAGGCTTTCTGCAAGCTCCGCCGCTCCATGCACCCCACCTCGCCAGCTGACATGTGAGTTCCATGTACTGCCCTGCAAATGACTTGATCCATTTATCTACACATCTGGAACTACGCAGAAACAGACGAAGACAGTGTTCTCTGTGAGCACATTGCACATCGTTTAGCGTTGTCTTCTCCTTTTTGTTGATTTCAGCGATCCTAAGGTCCACAGCATCGTGGAGAGAGCTGTGAGGACCATTCTGGGCGAGCAGTCCAATGAGCCCAGTAGCAACCTGCTCAGTCCATCTCAGGTGGTGGTGGAGGTGGTGCCCAGGCTCCTCCTGGCCCTGTGGCTTCAGGAAGACCATTCAGAGCACCCAATCCTAATAGGTGGGATGGCCGTGGGCATGGTGGCGGCCGTAGTGGAGAAGCTCTCCTGCATATTAAAGGACCCTTCCCCTCACATCCCTTTCTCCCGGGCTGCTGCTTTTGACTCTGTGCGGTCGATCCTCGGGAGAATCAGTCAGTCTTTCTCCACGGATGACCTCCAGAGCCCTTTTTATATGAGCTCTGTCTGTGCCTTTGTGGCGGACGAGGTGCAGAGCTGCTTCCAGCCCCCTGCAGCCACCCTACCAGTCCCCCCTGTCCTCGGGGTGGCCGTTTCAACCACACTACCAGCTGACATCCAAGCAGGTGAGTAGCACTGATAGAGAGCACTCTGACAGATGCATGTTCTGATGACCACTTGGTTCCTTGTAGTAGTAGAGCTCATCAGGAATGTTGTTGTCACCCATAACACAGACCCGGCTTCTTCCCACCTCGAGGTTGTAGACATCACCCCTAACACAGAGGCAGATCAGGCTTCTTTCCACCTGGAGGTTGTGGACATCACCCGTAAGACAGAGGCAGACCCGGCATCGTCCCACCTGGAGGTTGTGGACATCACCAGTAACACAGAGGCAGATCAGGCTTCTTCCCACCTGGAGGTTGTGGACATCACCAGTAACACAGAGGCAGACCCGGCTTCTTCCCACCTGAATGTTGTGGACATCGCCTCTAATACAGAGGCAGACCCGGCTTCTTCCCACCTGAATGTTGTGGACATCGCCTCTAATACAGAGGCAGACCCGGCTTCTTCCCACCTGAATGTTGTGGACATAACCCCTAATACAGAGGCAGAGCCCATCTCTTCCCTCTTGGAGGTTGTGGACGTCACACCTGAAGAAAGGACTCTCACGATGGCCGTCTCCGCCACTCTGCCAGCTGACATCCAAGCAGGTGAGTGACACTTAGAGAGCACTCTGACAGGTGCCGTTTGTCATGACATCTTAGCAGAACCTTTCAACTGGCCAGTGTTAAGAAGCTACGGTTTGCATTTGTTTACATCCTGATCCTCTTTTTTCCCTTTCCAGAGGATGTTGCTGTGGTCATCCCGGATGTCACCCCACACGTCACCAAGGACGTGACACTGGATGTTCCATGCAGAGCTAGGAAAGGGGCAGTCCGGTGATTATTTTGCAGGCTTTGGAGGGCAGTGTGCTGCTGCGCCTGCCACAAGGAAGAGGAGGAACAATATTAATTATTCATCAGATCTTCAGAAATGGGTTGAACCATAGACCATTAAATTATTAAATTATAATTGGACTCAATTCTGCTTTTCTTCTGTTTACTACTTCATTTCAGAAAATGTCTATAAACTTTCACTTTGCAAGTGTGGAATAGGTTGTGTAAATAAGTGGGAAACATCCCAATTTAATGCTTTTAATAATTAACTTGTACATTTAAAAACAAAGGTATTATTTGACAACAAAAAAACAGAGGGCACTTGAGGTGCAACCAAAAATTTGAATCATCATAGAAAAGGAAAAAGCCCAACTCTTGCTCACTATAAAAAATGCATTGTTTTATTCAAAGGTTAAAAGATTAACGTTTCGGCCCTGTCTATGATGACATACAAGTTGTGTTTGCCCAGTAAAAGGGTGACCCAGACTCACCCTGGTTCTTGAGGGTTGAAGAGAGTGAAAAATTATCATTAAGTATCACAACACTGCTGCTCATTCATATTCAAACGCACTTCAGAGTACGGACACAAACATGGATGCCCCCCACACACAATGAACTTACCTGTACATATCAGAATCATACATTCGACAGACACCTCTTCCAGCACATGTATTGATCCCCCTCCTCAAACATGTTGAGTCAATTCCAGATGCTGGAATGGTGCTGGAATGCAGGTGCAGTAGGGCCAAGTATGTCATGATGTGATACCATGTGTACCCCATATCCCCATATCCTGTGTTTGTGTTGATGTTTTTTTATTATTAAACTGTTATTTAAACAGGGTTTAAGAGTCACACTGAGATTAAACATTTATTTTACAAGAGTACCCTGTAAAAGTTGAAGTCATATTGAACAACTACCAGAGAGAACCTTCTCTACATAGGAATTGCATACCATATATTTTCCATACATCAAAATAATACTTTATTGTCAATCAGCAATTACTAACTTGGCCTCAACAAGGCCCCAGTTAATGGTTGAAAATAACTTATGCCTTTCAAGCATTGATCAATGACACTCTTAGGGATTTGTTGGATCGGTTCGTCTTTGTTTACCTGGACGACTTCCTGATCTTCTCCAAAAACCCTTCCCGAAACACCCTGTCCCACCTCACTCAAGCAGGTTTTTGCAGGAATCCCGAGACTGACAGGGCATTCATAGAGCTCAAGGGACGTTTCACCTCCGGACCCATGCTCATTCATCCTGATACTACTCGTCCCTTTGTGGTAGAGGTGGACGCCTCGGACACCGGAGCTGGTGCGGTACTTTCACAGTGGAAAGAGGAGGACAAGGAACTGCACCCATGCTCCTTTCTCTCTAAACGGTTCTCGCCAGCGGAATGCAACTACAATATAGGTAACTGGGAGCTCTTGGCAGTTAAGTGGGCCCTTGAGGGGTGGAGACACTGGTTGGAACCACTGCTTCAACTTCTGGTCTCTTCTCTGCACCTGGGTCCAACCTTACCACGTCACAGTTATAGCATCTCTTTATCCCTTCTCTTAACATGTATGGCCCCAAAACATAATCAAGCAGCTGACCAATTACGCAAGACTTTAGTTCTAAATTAACTGAGATTAATCAACAACTGGATACATTTCTTAATTTCTAAAGTGAAACTATCCTCCGCATTGGAGTACCTCTACAAGTACAAGTTAAACCAGTATTTCAGTTGTTTTACTGTCCCATGAGGAAGGATCCTACAGCCATGAAGAAACAGCCCATAGCAATGAGCCTGGGCCGGTGCAGCTTCGCCCCAAAATGGCTGACCACAGCCAGGAACAGCAGGTTACCTGCAAGAAACCACAACACTACAGTAGCCAGGAATCTCAAATTATAAACGCTGGGTTTTTTTTTTACTATAAATGGCATATCAGTTTGGATACTAGGCTACAACTGGGACAACATTTAGTTTTGCAGGGGGGTGTATATGTAAGGGGCTTAATACAGTTGTATTCCAGCCACTAGGGGGTACTCTGGTGAAGCCCATTTGAAATAAAGAAATATAGTTGAAGTGAATTGGGAAGAGTAAGAATGAACAACTAAAGAAAGACTGTAAACGGCTGTTACCTGTGCTAACATGATTTAAAGTGAAGTAAACCGTACTTTTCGCATTGTAGTTTATATGATAAGCTCATTGGAAGGGTAACATATACAGGATGTACATAAATGGGCATAAACACGTGACACAGAAAATAGAAATATTGACATTTAGGAAATCAAAATGCATCTAAATATAGTTTGTTCTGTCTATGAAAAACATTTTTTTTTAATTGTTAAAAAAAATATATATGTATAAAATATACTTGTCTGTACAGTAAGTTAATGTTGGAAATCCAAAAAGCACAAAAATATGTTTTTGTCAAGTTTAAAATAAAATATATGTGTATAATACACTGCTCAAAAAAATAAAGGGAACACTTAAACAACACAATGTAACTCCAAGTCAATCACCCTTCTGTGAAATCAAACTGTCCACTTAGGAAGCAACACTGATTGACAATACATTTCACATGCTGTTGTGCAAATGGAATAGACAACAGGTGGAAATTATAGGCATTTAGCAAGACACCCCCAATAAAGGAGTGGTTCTGCAGGAGGGGACCACAGACCACTTCTCAGTTCCTATGCTTCCTGGCTGATGTTTTGGTCACTTTTGAATGCTGGCGGTGCTTTCACTCTAGTGGTAGCATGAGACGGAGTCTACAACCCACACAAGTGACTCAGGTAGTGCAGCTCATCCAGGATGGCACATCAATGTGAGATGTGGCAAGAAGGTTTGCTGTGTCTGTCAGCGTAGTGTCCAGAGCATGGAGGCGCTACCAGGAGACAGGCCAGTACATCAGGAGACGTGGAGGCTGTAGGAGGGCAACAACCCAGCAGCAGGACCGCTACCTCCGCCTTTGTGCAAGGAGGAGCACTGCCAGAGCCCTGCAAAATGACCTCCAGCAGGCCACAAATGTGCATGCGTCTGCTCAAACGGTCAGAAACAGACTCCATGAGGGGGGTATGACGTCCACAGCTTACAGCCCAACACCGTGCAGTATGTTTGGCATTTGCCAGAGAACACCAAGATTGGCAAATTCGCCACTGGCGCCCTGTGCTCTTCACAGATGAAAGCAGGTTCACACTGAGCACATGTGACAGACGTGACAGTCTGGAGACGCCGTGGAGAACGTTCTGCTGCCTGCAACATCCTCCAGCATGACCGGTTTGGCGGTGGGTCAGTCATGGTGTGGGGTGGCATTTCTTGTGCTCCATGTGCTCGCCAGTGGTAGCCTGACTGCCATTAGGTACCGAGATGAGATCCTCAGACCCCTTGTGAGACCATATGCTGGTGTGGTTGGCCCTGGGTTCCTCCTAATGCAAGACAATGCTAGACCTCATGTGGCTGGAGTGTGTCAGCAGTTCCTGCAAGAGGAAGGCATTGATGCTATGGACTGGCCCACCCGTTCCCCAGACCTGAATCCAATTGAGCACATCTGGGACATCATGTCTCGCTCCATCCACCACAGACTGTCCAGGAGTTGGCGGATGCTTTAGTCCAGGTCTGGGAGGAGATCCCTCAGGAGACCATCCGCCATCTCATCAGGAGCATGCCCAGGCGTTGTAGGGAGGTCATACAGGCACGTGGAGTCCACACACACTACTGAGCCTTGTTTTAAGGACATTACATCAAAGTTGGATCAGCCTGTAGTGTGGTTTTCCACTTTAATTTTGAGTGTGACTCCAAATCCAGACCTCCATGGGTTGATAAATTTGATTTCCATTGATAATGTTTGTGTGATTTTGTTGTCAGCACATTCAACTATGTAAAGAAAAAAGTATTTAATAAGAATATTTCATTCATTCAGATCTAGGATGTGTTATTTTAGTGTTTCCTTTATTTTTTTGAGCAGTGTATATACTTTTCTGTAACGTAAAGCAATGCAGAAGCAATAAGCATTGTAAATGATGATATAACACATCAAATTAATGTGAACATGAGGACACAAAGGAGAGATTCATTAAAATATAATATTTTAACACATTTTTAATGCTGAAAAAATCTATGTATTGCAAATCCAATCTGGGCAAATGGCCTGTTGGACAAAAATAAAAATGAGATAACATCCTTGCTACTTCAGTCATTTGCCATGTTAAAGTAAAATCTCAGAGTCATACCTCAGTAGGGTAGAGTGTCAGGTGGTACAACCATTGGTGCCATGAGGTCAAAGTGTGAAGGAGGGAGCAAGCCAGAGAGCTGTCTAGGAAGCAGTCCAGGCCCACGGCTTTGAGGCTTTGAGTTGGTCCCATCATTGTAATGCATTGTAGGGTATCTGCTGCCCCATATACCTGCTTGTAGTGGGAAAGGTGTTAGCAGGAGACCACCAGGGACATCTATGATCGGCTGACACGGTCTTGGTTAAACCACATGTATTCTAAAGCAATATTCACTTGCTTTCATAGAGTAAGGATTCACTCCTTTGGGGACACTGCCAGTGTTCTCCTGATATCCATATGTCCCCATTCGTGGAGGTGGTTGTACACACTTGTTCTGTAAAACACATCAACACATTTTCCAAATTGTTAGTAATATTATCACAGTTGAAATACAATGGTTGTTCACTGTTTTTAATTTCATTGAATTTAAGTGTGTACCTCAGCCTTGGGCTCAGTTTTGTTAACCCATCTGTGCAGAGTTGGATCCCAGACAATCTGAGGAAGAAGATATTAGCAATATGAAGCAAGCCACAATTTTTACACATTTTAATCCACTCAATTGTCTCTACATAGAATATAGTGTTAATAACCAGTTCCTTACAGATCTGTCTTTGTCCTCAGGTAGATGAACCTCCTTCTTATTAACTCTTCCACTCCCAAAGACCCAGCTGAGCCAGCCTCCACTGTTATTGTGAACAGCAGGGGTCTCGGGCTCAGCCACCGGCCGGCTGCCAGTTTGGCACTGAGGGTTGGCCTCGGAGTGTTCCGGCATGGTAATGGACATCATAGCAGGATGCTCAACATATCTAAGTCGGACATCTGTAATAAGTGGAAGAAGTCAGGCCACTCTGATCATGTCACCACACAGAACAATTACTAGCTGACAGGTAGGAACGTCTCGCTCTGATACTCTGTTACAACCCAATCTTAACCTACACGCAGTCACGGGGATTACTGGGAGTTTACTCCAGTACTCTGCCATCGCATTGTTTTGGTTGCAAAATCAACAATTCCCTGCATATTATGTGAGGGCTTACAAATGTGACCAATCGCCAAACTATTTCTGCATAAAATAGTCACATCATCACGCTATCACAATGGTAATTTCTTTACTAATTAGGTACGTTTAAGTGACATCTTCCCTTGGAATAGAAATCCACAGGTGGAGTACACGCTCCACCATCCCATTTCCACAGTGGTGCCACCATGGGGATGATGGGAGGTGGTTGTGGATGATAGTTTCCATTCTTCACAGGGACACTGGCTGTGAGGAGGATCCCCTCCCTATGTGCAGGGACGCTGGCCATGAGGAGGATCAACTCCTTTGTTCAGGGATGAGGCCTGATGCTCGGAGGATCTCCTTCCTCTGTACAGCAACATCAGCTGCTGTGATGATCTGCAGGTATAAAATAGAGCATATAGTTATTCCCTAAAAAATCAACCACTTGGAATCTATAGCATCATTGACACATAGTACACTGAGTGTATTAAACATAATTAAGAACCCCTTCTCTTTCTGTGACACAGACTAATCAGGTGAAAGCTATAATCCCTTATTGATGTTAATTGTTAAATCTTCTTCTCAGTGTAGATGAAGGGGAGGAGACAGGTTAAAGATGGACTTTTAGACAATTGAGACATGGATTGTGTATGTGTGTCATTCAGTGGGTGAATGGGCAAGACCAAACATTTAAGTCCCTTTGAACAGAGTATGGTAGTAGGTGCCAGAAGCTGTTGGGTTTTTCAGCTCAACAGTTTTCCCTGAGTATCAACAATGGTCCACCACCAAGGGGGGGACCTCAAAAGGAAGGTGTTCTTAATGTTTTGTTCACTCAGTGTAGATCATTCCCTAGCATATACTTTCATTTGTATGTGTACTGATACTGTAAATACACAAATTATATTAATGTTATCTACAATATATTATAATACCGTAAGCCTCCCTGCTGCAGGGGCATTTCCTCCTACACTTTTGAGCTGATTTTCTTCACTTTAGCAATATTTTGTATCTTTGTTCATTTTTACATTTATTGTGTTTGGAATGGCACTGCTACTACAGGAGATGATGCTATCATAAAGTATTTGATGTAAGTATGTAGGATAATTACACATAATGCTCACTGACTGAACATTCAAAATTACCATAGCAATTATTGACGCATTCACATGTCATCGGAAACTTGAAACCTCAGAGTTAAAATGAATGTAAGTTATTGGCGTAGAGCTTCCTACTGGTTGATTCTAATACTTCACAAGTGGGAAACTTTCCATGACGAGTTAGTGAGTCAGAAATGTCAAAATGTCCTAGTTCGACTTGAAGTGCCTTCTATGATGTAGGGTAGGTCAGTAACCAAATTATTTTACTGTGCCAAGTCGCACAGACTTTTATGGTCACACAAGTTGCCACCGGTGGATTCAAAATGAGTAGCCTAACAATTATTTACATGGCCCCAGGTACATTTGCAACCAAATAATTTTTCTGTGAGAAATCAATAATAGTTGCACTCATAGGGTAACAGTCAGCAATTGACAGTGAGCAATGAGCAAGATAAGCATAGACGGTAAGTTGACAATAGCTTATTATTAGTGTAAAGTAATTGTATTTCTATGGTTGCAGTCCTCAAAGATTGAATTGCATTGAATTTAATTAATCAGATCCAATGATTTACTGCCCTTAGGGTGGGGTACCGCTTGTCATCATTATTATAATCACCATCTCAATCATTATCATCATACCATCATAGACTTATTCTTCTGTATCTGAGACTCATCTGACACTACCTTAGACATGGCAGTCTGCAACTCAATACACTGCCCCTGCATGGTGTTCAGCGTCCCCTGCATGTGGTTAATCGAATGCTCACTCAAAAGTCAAATTTTTGATGAAAGCGTCTGCAATCTCGCAATGTTTCTTTCTGGCGCTTTCACATTTGCGGGATTTTGTGAAGTAAATGATGCGCAGGAGAGCTCCATGAAAATCAGTGACATGGTCAAGATGGCGACATGAGAGGGTGGAACATTTCTAGCTGAGGAACAATTTTTGGGTTTTCTCACAAAGTTTATAGTTTTAGACTGCAGTTGCAATTTGTTATTTTCACAAAAATGATATCTAACCATACAATGAATAATTTTGTAATTATTCAAGCCATTGACATATTTTTGACGATTTCCAACGAACAAGCTAGCTATCGAAATGTTTCAGCGTGTGCCGTTAAGTTAGCCTGCTAACGTCTTCATAGCTAGTAGCATGTAATCAGGACATGACCAAACTGTTGCTGAGATAATGGATGTTGAAACTTCCAAGGAGAAAAGAGGTATTGTTGAAACTCACTCATATGCTTGCAGTGTAAAAAAGGGGGGTGAATGCGATTCATACCCGAATACCCAAACCAAGGAGCAACTTCCAAAGAAGCTGAGAAGTGAACCATCAATGAGCCAGCTTCAGGACAACATCGTCCGCATCCTCACGGCTAAAATCAAAGAGAGTACAGATAACATCATGAATTTGGTGTAAAAGAACACTGTCAGTATCGTTAACCTGAAGAAATCGATTGATTTCAGTGCTGAGGAAGTAAAAACTCTGAAGCAGCAGAACGCAACATTGAACATTCAGGTTGCAAAGCAGGAGAAGAAACTCACTGAAATGGAGTCAAAAGGTAAACGAGAATGACCGGTCGGAGATGGAATCTTCAAATTTATGGAATAGCAGAAAAATCTGACGAGAACATCAAAGCAAGAATGAAGGACATTTGCAGGGCAATAGGAGGAGCGAAATGTTGTTGCAGGTTCTCTGGATGTAGTGCACCGCCTGGGTAGGCTGAGAGATGGGGAAAACAAACTTTTTTTATATATATATTTATTTTATGGCAGGGAAATTCACACTGACACTTAATGTTAGCTTGATGGCTATTAGTTTTTACCAATTTATGGTACAATGTTATTTGCAATTGCATAAATATATATATATAGAATTTAGGTCACCCACTTGCGTGGTGCAAAGGACTGTTTTTATTTGCAACTAGTAAGAACTTTTCTTTTTGTGAGACCCTGGTTCATGTGAACGTATACAAGTTTAATATTCTTCATCTAGTCACTGTGATAGTAAATGTCCATTTCTGTTTTTTCTATTAATGCTAGGCGAATTGTAATATTTTTAAGAGACAGGAATGAGGTTTCTAAAGCAGTTTCCTGTATTGAAGACTTTTCCTTAGTTTCGGGTTTGAAAATGAATATCAGTAAGTCAGTCTTATTTCCATTCAAGGATTGTGTTTTACAGGAAGTATTTGGTATCCCAATTAAAGATAAGGTTACTTATATTGAAATTGTTATATGCAAGGATGAAAAACAAAGGAGTGAATTGAACTTTAATTAATTGAACCTCTGGTTGATGAGAGATATTTCGTTATACGGTCGAGTATTATTATCCAAAGCTGAAGGGTTATCCAGATTGGTTTATGTCTCGTTGTCACTTGACTTACCCCCTAAAATTGTAAAGGACTTAGATAAGATTATTTATAGTTTTATTTGATGTGATATCCACTAAAATGATGTGGATATATTGAAGCAACATCTCAAGACATCAGTCAGGAAGTTAAGGCTTGGTCGCAAGTGGGTATTCCAAATGGACAATAACCCCAAGTATACTTCCAAAGTTGTGGCAAAATGGCTTAAGGACAACAAAGTCAAGGTATTGGAGTGGCCATCACAAAGCCCTGACTTCAATCCTATAGAAAATGTGTGGGCAGAACTGAAAAAGCGTGTGCGAGCAAGGAGGCCTACAAACCTGACTCAGTTACACCAGCTCTGTCAGGAGGAATGGGCCAAAATTCAGTAAACTTATTGTGGGAAGCTTGTGGAAGACCAACCGAAACGTTTGACCCAAGTTAAACAATTTAAAGGCAATGCTACCAAATACTAATTGAGTGTATGTAAACTTCTGACCCACTGGGAACGTGATGAAAGAAATAAAAGCTGAAATAAATAATTATCTCTAGTATTATTCTGACATTTCACATTCTTAAAATAAAGTGATGATTCTAACTGACCTAAAACAGGGATTTTTTACTAGAATTAAATATCAGGAATTGTGAAAAACTTTAAGTTTAAATGTATTTGGCTAAGGTGTATGTAAACATCAGACTTCAACTGTACCTAGAAGTGCACACTATTCTTATAATTTTTTAATGTATGTATATAGTCAACTATACAACTTCTACTACTACTACACTTTATATCATCCAATAACATATAATGAAAAACACTCAACATGAAGAATTAATGCAATTATGTTAATTTCAAATATTTATTTTGAAATATAGATTAGGTGCTCTTCTTTTTATAGCAGGAAGTAAAGGGACTGGACAAGGCTTTGCCTATAGCTGAAAACATCCTGGAAATGAGCGAACGCTATCTCGTGTATCTCGTGTCCATCAGTTCTCACCATGTCAACATCCTCCAACATGGAGCCCACGATGGAACGAGTCAAGAGGCCTTTCTCTGAGGTGATCATCCTCTCTGACATAGACACTGTCCTCTGGATTGTCATCAGAGTCTGACTAATTAAGGCTTTGGAATAATTTACCATGCTGGTCTGGCTGCCTTCATGTTCATTGTAAGTCATTTGTGTAAAAGTAGCTGTTCTGCATATGGATTCGGCATGTTTGGGGGCCTCAACCACATTGTCTAGGAGGACCGGTTGTTGCTGGGCAAAAAAATCCTCGACCTTGATGAACAGATTGTTGAACAGGTTAACAGTGCCTGGCCAAATGATATTTCCTTTCACATTGGCCCCGTTGTGAACACTGACAGGAAGAGTTGAAGCTGACAGGGATCTCTCTAACTGGCCAGACACTGAAGCATCAGACATTTTAGTCATCTGGGTGAAGCTATTAAGGTCTTTAGTGATGCTTATGACAATGTTGGATGCTGCAGAATTGGTGTGCAGAAAAGAGGTGAACAAAGATGGAGTTACACTCTTCTGAAGGATTTTGACATCTCTATCATCACCTTCATTACTGGACTCTGCACAAATGTCTGCACTTCTACCATCAAGGCTGGTATTTACAATGCCAATCAACCCTGATTGAAGGATCCCACCAGCCATATGTGAGGCTTTAGTTTGAAACTCCTCAGTACATAGTTTGTCAAAGGCTGTGGATTTAAGACTTCTAGAGGATGCCTCCTCCTCATCATTGTTGATCTCACCATGCAAATTGTCCTGTGTATTGACAGCATAGTCATCAACAGATAAATATGATTTGGAGGCGGCAAGGACGTCAATCTGAGAAACAACATCATCCAAAAGCTTGGACAGGTCTTCTGTATCTCCTTTTAGGCTAGAGAAACATTCCTCCATGGATTCCTCAGAGTGATACACAGTGAGGATCTGACCAATGACCTCCTTGGTACCGGCTTGAAGGTCCGCTTGGATTTCAAGAGAATCACTATTACAAGTCACCTGAGAATCTAAACTTTCACTAGGAGCCTGTTTGAGAGTCTCGTCATGTATTGGTGTAACACCATCGATGACCTTTACAGAGTCTTGGCAGGGAGTGAGAAACCGCCTCAGCATTTCTCGAAATCTATGATATATAATATGAGCAGCAGAAAGGGTGCTCCCTTTTGAAATCTTGAAATTTTCAGATTCATGTGCCTGCATGGACTGAACAACAGTCTCCACATCTGTTACAAAAGTGTCCAGCAATTTAGATGCTTCAGAGTCTCCCAGTAAGCTGTTTGTAAAGGGGTTGACAGATCTCAGAGCTTCACTCACTGCCTTTCTAGCCTTTGTCTGGAAAGACACACTGGAGAGTTTCTTCATATTTATAACTGGAAGATTCTGGGTAGATTCACTGTTGGTGGTGCTGTCCTGGAGACCAAGTGGAAAAGTGAGATGGAAGAGACATTGTTCACTGTCTAACAACTCAGATGGTGAGGGGGAACAAGAACTGGTGAAATCATTCAAGTCAGACATGATGCCATCCACAAATAGAATGGCCTCCAGAGACTCTTCAGAATCACACTCTCCAACAGAAGATGAGAACTTCTCCATCACCTCAGTCTTATACAAGACTAGAACCTGGCTGGCAATCGCGTTTGGGGTGTCAAGGAGGACTTGGTCTTGCAAATACTTTTTGAGAGCCAAGAGAGGTTTTGGGGTCTCACTTTGTCCTTTTTGTTCATTCATAGATGAGGGGGTTATTAAAAGTGGTTTACAAGAAATGGAGTCCGATGTGTCAGCCTCACCATTACTGGAATGACCGATGTCTAGGCACAAAGTTGGAACCATTGTGAAATAATCTTTTGTGCTCTCCACAAATGTACTTGCGAGATACCCTTTTTCTGGACAGGTAAGAATCCTCTTCAGCGTATTTTTCATGTCGTAGTAACAGCCAACAGTGTAAGACCAGATCTTACTCTGATGGTTTTCAAGAAGGATCTGCTCACTCTGTGCAGGAGAGCAGGATGCCCTGATAGACTGGGTAAGATTGTCCATGTCTGAAACAAAGGTACTTACCAACTCAGAGGCCTCAGGGTCAATCATAAGGTCTCTGATCTCACCTATCCTAGGAGTTGGACAAGATGATGTAGTGCCAGAACAACATGATGTACAACCCCTGAATCTTTTAACGATCTCCCGGATCGATTCAGTGGCCTTGGTCTGAAACTCCTCAGTGAGTAGTCTGTCCATACTTTGTGTTGACAGATGAAGACTAGATTTGGCACCTTTGATATTGAGGTTGCTCTCTCCTTGTTTTAGCATCTCCTCAGAACTTTTACAAGATTCAAGCATCTTCATATGGTCAGCAACAACACAAAGCAGTTCCCTCTTGGGTCGGGGTCATTTTCCTCCTTATTGCTGAAGTTCAAAACAGTGCCACTGAGGGCTGTCATCACCTGTCCTGTTAAATGTGTCATATCCACCTCAACACCATCCTCTCTGAGAACAACATTCTGCTCAACACTCTTCCCATTAATATACATCTGAAGTATGTTGGAAATGCCAGACACCATCTCCTCAACCACCTTCGTGCTGGAGACACCACCACTGGCAAAAATGACAGGGGACATTCTCCCAGAGATGGGAGTTCTGATGGCCACAGAGATTATGGAATTGACCTTCTTTGACACTTCTCCAACAATAACCCGGGATAGACTTTGAGTGTCTACCTGGCCCTCTCTTTGTATACAGAGGACATTGTTCAGCGACTCTTTCAAGGAATCCTGGACACCAGTGAGGAGACTGTCCTCAGTGATCCCAAAAAAGTCCCCGAGTGGCTCAGATGATTTAGACTCACCATCTCCCTGAGTATTTGGCAACACTGTCTGAGACCTTTGAGAATACAAAGCAAACAATACAGCATTCCATATTCAAAAGTCGATACTGTAGTCACATTAACACATAATTCAGTAATCAATTAAATTGGTCATTAAGGGTAAACTCTTACACAGATAACAAAACATATTTTCACAAAATGGGTTATGAATAGTTAGGTGAAACCGGTTTCTTTAGGAATGACTGAAGATACCCATTACGTGAGGAGCTTGATTTTGCCGTGCAAGACCTTGAGGATTTGCTGCTGCCTCTCTTGCGAACCTTCAGGTTTGTGCTAGAGGATCTCTCTGATTCTGTCAGAGACTTGCCGGATACTGGAGACACATGGCTGTATGTCCGTACAAAACGGAAAATTGCAGGGATGATGACCTTCAGGATGGCCTCAGATACAAACCGCACAATCTCCAGGCACATCTCTGCAAGCAGTGCCCTCATCACATGTAGGACCGAAACAGTGTAGGTAGATTACTCATAGCCGGGCTCTGAAACCAAGCTCCTCGAAGAGATACTTACATATGTTCATGAGAATCATGAAAGTGGCATACATTGGAAATCATGAAAAGCAGTAGGCTACTAAAAAGCTCTTTGAATGTAACTGTTTGTGATAGTGTGGATGATACTGTAGATAGATAAAAGGCTATCTAATATTCTTGAAACATCTATTCATATATTTATGAATCATTTTCAAGGTTAAGGGACTTACAGGGTCCATCCTGACAATGCTTAACTGCCTCCATTGCCTATAGGAGATAATTAGATGTTTTTAGCACCAAAAAGCACACCAACACACATACAATTTATAAAATCCTCCAGGTGACATTGCATTCAAATACTACAATAGAAGTTTGGACATACTCCTCAGTAAGTTTTTCCAGAAACCGGATGATAATCGGGTTGAAAGCATCTAGATTGATTGGCGGGAGGTCAAGAGCCCTTGTCTGACAGGCCCCGGAGACACACTCACTTAGGATCTTTTCATTAGATTGTCCCTGGTGAGATGTCCCCTGAACTGCCATCTCAGAGAATTCCACAGATGTAGAGGGACCTGTGTGCAAAGCAGCATTCACCAAGGTAAAGAAGTCAGAAAACATGTAACCTTCTGAGGCAAGTATGTATTAGCCAATTTTGTGTACTTTGTGAAGTTAAGTACCCAAGAAAGGATAACATGTGCACTCTGCTATTAGTCCTCTGCTCAATAGATGACCATACTAAATTACATTTACATGCAAAAGGATTACATTCAGTGAAATTAGAGTTTCATTTATGACCTGCATCTGTATCAGTGATTTGCTCCACTTTGTTTCTCTTGGTCTAAAAAGACAATATAGTCAATGATAAACGCGTAGATACTGTATGAAGCCATTCCAATACAGCCCTTTGAGTAGAGCAAGGGTAAGACTGGTTGTAGGGCTGTCCCCGACAACAAACAATCTTTGTCGACCGAGAGTCATCCTGTTGTAATGTTAAAATATATTTTTCCATATCAGACACACCCTATGTGTTTGAATACAATCACCTACATAGGCACTGAGCTTGTCTGATGCTTTAAGCACACTGTTTGATTAAATAATTAAGACACACAAACGACTCAAGAAAGATGGTGACACTGTATTAAAAGAAATGACAGCGAGTGCCTGTGTGACAGGCGCACGTTGTCTCATTCTCCTCCCTACTGCAGCGAAAAGGCACCACAAGCAAGTGTTTATTGTGCTGTCCATGCTGAAGATGCAACATAATTTCAGCCATTTAGTTTCTTCCTCGTTTCTGACTGAAAAGTTGTTAGCGAAATCCCTAACTTGTTTACAAAAAGCAGGACCTATTTCCTCAGCCTTGCTCTCTTATTGTGAAACATGTAAGCATCACATGCATGTGACAAATAGGGACTGACCTATAGCCTATCATAATCAAATCAATAAATTGGTTATAACAAACTCCGAACACAGTAATATCGACAGCTAAATGGATGCGGAGGATGTGAAAAATAAACACCAAACGGGTGAATGTTTACTAGTTGCTTAGGAGGGAAAGGGGAAGTCAGATCGGTGTGTAAGGGAATACACCCCTGAAATGGACAAAAATGAATGGCAAAACATTGGCATTGGACAAACCATATACACGATGTCCAATACCACCCAATGTGGCGTTGATTCGTGCAAAGTTGATTGCAAATGCCATATGGCAAGTGCCAGTTGTTACACTTCAAAAATCCAACAGGTGGCGAGCTACGGTCAAGCGGGATATCTTGTTGAACTCGGCAGAGTCTGGAGACTATGGTGATGCCATTTTTTGTGTTGATTTCAGAATGCCATTTTGGTGATGGTCCCTCTCCGTTTAAACACATTGCAAATGTACAAAAGTCAACTAGCAAGTCAGTGTCCATCAGTCAATTAGATGTCATTCTGACACCAAACTGATATCAACTGATATCAATTGACACCAAACCCACTTTTTCCAACTCATTTAGAAGCCAACTATCACATATGTCAGAGCAGGCCCATAATTCACAGCGCCTTCAGTTTTAAACATAATAAAAACGTAAAACACATAGTTACGTTTTAGCTGCGGGTCCAGTTCGGACATTATGTGTAGGCCTATGTGAGGCGACCCCGAATCCCGAGTTTCGGCTCGATAGGTCCTTCGGTGCCCGAGCTGAAAATTCACTTTTTTACATGCCTTGCTACGGGGTCCTTGAATGAGCTATCGGACAGAAACGTTGGGGTCCGTCTCTATGGGCCGAGACGGTTTCAATGCACCTAGCCTTGCGTCTGAGACTTTTCTAAATGCCGTCATTTTCGTAATGGTCAAAATGAATTGAAGTCATTGCAAATGTACGAGGCTGTTCCTCGGTCCGAGAACCTTCTAGAGCCACCTAACTCACCACGCACTATCGACCGGAGGTCTAGAACTCTAGGTCTGACGGTTCTTTTTTAGCTCGAACAAAGCTAACTATTGCAGCCACAGTCTGTCTCTACGCACCCCAATACGTCCCTCCTTCCAAGTTGTGTGTTAGTGTGATTAAGTTTTCCTTTGAAATTTTATGGGAAACATGACTGATTTACATTTCATGGGGGTTGCCTAATCACATATATGAAGTTTTGGACAGATCTGACTTTTTTAACCCTTCGAAACAGCCCCTGAGACACCAATTATGGCACTTCCGGTTGGCACAGGAAGCTATCAACACACATCCTCATTGGGGTATGCTTTTACAGAATCCTGAGTTAAGTCTTTACGTTAAGAACTGACTGATTTACACAGGGTTGAATGTACTATGTCTATCAAACTGCAGGCAGGGTATGGATATACACTTTTAGGGGGATTTTAACCACTTCCGGTTCGTCCAGGAAGCTTAGAATCAACACAGGTAGACCTCATAGTGGCCTGATGGACTGTTACCGAAGACAGGTTCATACGGCATTCATAACCCATATAGGCTTCAGGTTGAATTTAGGGGTGCAGGCAATGTATTCCTATGGGGAGAGAAGTCAATGCAAACTGTTTGATGTAAACACCTTATTTTATCTATTAAGGGTTAATGCCACACGGTCAAGGTTAGGCTTGCACGGATCGGGAGGACCTTGGGAACATTCCTCTTGTTGAATTGTGCTTCTCACCCTAACGGTTCTCTCACTGTCACCCAAAATCAAATGACGTTGTGGGGCAGGCTTCATTTTGGGCCTACTATTCTAATGGTTGCTGCGCTTAGACCGAGCGAGCTACGGTCAAGTGGGATATCTCGTTGAACTCGGCACGGCCTAGGGATTATGGTAATGCCATTGCCTGCTCTCTGTGTCTTTAAGCACTTTGTCACTCCATCCTTGCTGTTTGTTTGTGTGAGAGCTTTTCTTTGACATCTGTTGGGAGAAATGACTGACTTACAGTTTATGGGGGTTGCCTAATCACACATATGAAGTTTTGAAAAGATCTGACCTTTTTAACCCTTGGGAACTGCCACTATGACACCATTTAAGGCACTTCTGGTTGGCACAGGAAACTATAAATAAACTCATATCCTGATTGGGGTATGCCTTTACAGAATCCTGAGTTATAAGTCTTTATGTTAAGAACTGAGTTATTTACGGAGGGTTTAGTGAGTGTGTGTTATTTCAGAAAATCATAGAAAATCACAGAAATCTCGCAGAGCTCCGCAGCACACTTTAAAAAGATTCGTATGAACACCCTGCAACTGGATCTGTAACTGTTGAAAAAAAAACGCCTATTTGTGAACATCACCAATTTGTCATTGTACGATTTCTATTAAATGACGATAGATAAATGGCTGGTTCTTTTTTTATTGACACCGGAGGCTCCTTGACTTTGACGTGAAGTGGAAAAATAATTTCTCTATTTTCATTTTGGACCTTTAATCCCAGAGAAATGGCCATAATTCAAATAACTGTTGAGGCCTAGATGCCATCTTGTTCGGGGCCAACTGCCCATTATGCCAAACCTACGCTCACCAAGTTTCGGCTTCAAAATATTTTCAGTTTTCGAGATAAGGCCCCGTCGTGATTCGTGATGTTTTGTACAATTGCAATATGATTCCTTATGCCCTCTTGTGGGAATTTCCGGGACAGCGGAAAAAATAAAGTTAATTTGATGACTACCCGGTAGGTCCGGCCCTACCGCACGGCCCGACGCCGACCGCGAATTTACAAACGTTTTCGGACGTCTAGTAAGGGACCGTACATTTGCAATATGGACTTTCTCACTAACTATACACGAAATGTCAAAATGTAAGGTATGGAAGACATTCGACTTAGTTGTGGAAACTACTGGAGATCAAGAAAAAGGAGGGTGTGAGTATGTGTGCCAAACAGTTGCTGTTAGATTACAATAATGTTTTTTTCTGACCATTTGGAACAGTGTTAAGCAAATGTTAAGCTGTCTGTTCTAACGACTAAAAATTATAAAGCCATTATTACAGCATAGCAAAGATGAAAAACAGCCGAATCTGTGAAATTGCGTAATTCAAAATTTTGCTGGTGCATGAGGCTTGGTGCTCACAGAATCAGTAGGCTATTAAACAAATACTCAAACAGGCAACATAAGCTATATCTGTCTTGCTCCTGTATATATATTTTTACCTTTATTTAACTAGGCAAGTCAGTTAAGAACAAATTCATATTTACAATGATGGCCTAGGAACAGATTTGTACCTTGTCAGCTCGGGGGTTTGAACTTGCAACCTTCCGGTTAGTAGTCCTAACTGTGGCTAGCACGTGTTAGCTAACGTGTTACTGTATAGCTAGCTACAGCACAAGTATTCTAATCTTGAGAGAAACGTAACGTTGGCTATTGTTGTCTGTGGTCCTGTAGCTCAGTTGGTACAGCATGGCGCTTGCAACCCCAGAATTATGGGTTTGATTCCCGGAAGCACCCATACGTGCATGGCCATTGCTTCGTCCCGCAAAAAACTATTGTTGACACAGATGACTCATTGCAGAAGCTTCTCTACATCGTCTTGCGTCCTTGATCAACCAACTCAAACGAAAATAACGTTTCCACTTAACTTCTTGCGAATAGGTGGCGCTATTAAACATTTTGGATGAAAGTTATTTTGTCACGAAAAGATGCTCGACTATGCATATAATTGACAGCTTTGGAAAGAAAGCACTCTGATGTTTCCAAAACTGCAAAGATATTGTCTGTGAGTGCAACAGAACTGATGTTACAGGCGAAACCCAGATAAAAATCCAATCAGGAAGTGCCATATTTTTTGAAACCGCCTCATGCCAATGACTCCTTATATGGCTCTGAATGAGCTACGGATGAGCTTACATTTTCCACGCATTCCCCAAGGTGTCCACAGCATTGTGAAGTCTTTTTAGGCATTTCCATTGAAGAATGGCTGTAAGGTACCATATATAGCATGTGGTCACATGGTGTCTCCCGCAGAAAATCTTGCATAAAATACTGAGGTAGCCATTTTTCCAATCGCTTCTTATGAGAAACCAATTGCCTCGACTGATATATTATCGAATATATTTGTTAAAAACACCTTGAGGATGGATCCTAAACAACGTTTGCCGTGTTTCTGTCGATATTATGTAGCTTATTTTGAAAAAGGTTTGGCGTTGTAGTGGTAGCATTTTTCGGTCGATTTCTCAGCCAAGTACGATGAAGAAACGGGAGAGTTTTCGCCTACAAAAATAATATTTTGGGAAAAAAAAGGAACATTTGCTATCTAACTGGGAGTCTCCTGAGTGAAAGCATCCGAAGTTCTTCAAAGGTACAGTGCCTTGCGAAAGTATTCGGCCCCCTTGAACTTTGCGACCTTTTGCCACATTTCAGGCTTCAAACATAAAGATATAAAACTGTATTTTTTTGTGAAGAATCAACAAGTGGGACACAATCATGAAGTGGAACGACATTTATTGGATATTTCAAACTTTAACAAATCAAAAACTGAAAAATTGGGCGTGCAAAATTATTCAGCCCCTTTACTTTCAGTGCAGCAAACTCTCTCCAGAAGTTCAGTGAGGATCTCTGAATGATCCAATGTTGACCTAAATGACTAATGATGATAAATACAATCCACCTGTGTGTAATCAAGTCTCCGTATAAATGCACCTGCACTGTGATAGTCTCAGAGGTCCGTCAAAAGCGCAGAGAGCATCATGAAGAACAAGGAACACACCAGGCAGGTCCGAGATACTGTTGTGAAGAAGTTTAAAGCCGGATTTGGATACAAAAAGATTTCCCAAGCTTTAAACATCCCAAGGAGCACTGTGCAAGCGATAATATTGAAATGGAAGGAGTATCAGACCACTGCAAGTCTACCAAGACCTGGCCGTCCCTCTAAACTTTCAGCTCATACAAGGAGAAGACTGATCAGAGATGCAGCCAAGAGGCCCATGATCACTCTGGATGAACTGCAGAGATCTACAGCTGAGGTGGGAGACTCTGTCCATAGGACAACAATCAGTCGTATATTGCACAAATCTGGCCTTTATGGAAGAGTGGCAAGAAGAAAGCCATTTCTTAAAGATATCCATAAAAAGTGTCGTTTAAAGTTTGCCACAAGCCACCTGGGAGAGACACCAAACATGTGGAAGAAGGTGCTCTGGTCAGATGAAACCAAAATTGAACTTTTTGGCAACAATGCAAAACGTCATGTTTGGCGTAAAAGCAACACAGCTTAACACACCATCCCCACTGTCAAACATGGTGGTGGCAGCATCATGGTTTGGGCCTGCTTTTCTTCAGCAGGGACAGGGAAGATGGTTAAAATTGATGGGAAGATTGATGGAGCCAAATACAGGACCATTCTGGAAGAAAACCTGATGGAGTCTGCAAAAGACCTGAGACTGGGACAGAGATTTGTCTTCCAACAAGACAATGATCCAAAACATAAAGCAAAATCTACAATGGAATGATTCAAAAATAAACATATCCAGGTGTTAGAATGGCCAAGTCAAAGTCCAGACCTGAATCCAATCGAGAATCTGTGGAAAGAACTGAAAACTGCTGTTCACAAATGCTCTCCATCCAACCTCACTGAGCTCGAGCTGTTTTGCAAGGAGGAATGGGAAAAAATGTCATTCTCTCGATGTGCAAAACTGATAGAGACATACCCCAAGCGACTTACAGCTGTAATCGCAGCAAAAGGTGGCGCTACAAAGTATTAACTTAAGGGGGCTGAATAATTTTGCACGCCCAATTTTTCAGTTTTTGATTTGTTAAAAAAGTTTGAAATATCCAATAAATGTCGTTCCACTTCATGATTGTGTCCCACTTGTTGATTCTTCACAAAAAAAATACAGTTTTATATCTTTATGTTTGAAGCCTGAAATGTGGCAAAAGGTCGCAAAGTTCAAGGGGGCCGAATACTTTCGCAAGGCACTGTAAATGATTTAATTTGGTTGCTTTTCTTATTTTTGTGAAAATGTTGCCTGCTGCCAGCAGAGCCTAGCATAGCATTATGCCATGATAAACTTACGCAAATGCTTGTCTAGCGTTGGCTGCAACGCATATTTTGAAAATCTGAGATGACAGTGTTGTTAACAAAAGGCTAAGCTTCTGTTTGAATATATTGTATTCATTTCATTTGCGATTTTCATGAATAGGAAAAGTTTCTAGTGGTATTTATGTCCGCTGCGTTATGCTAATGCATTTGAGGCTATGATTACGCTCCCGGATACGGGTTTGCTAGTCGCAAAAGCTTAAACGATTCCATCAGATCAGGCCTCATCTGAGTGGAATGACCTCAGACACAGAACTCTTCTTTTTCACATCCCGCGGTCAACCGTACTGTAATCTCTGTGAGTATGTGGGCCAGATATTTGCAGATTTCGGCATTGGAAGTAAAGTGACTTCGGTACAATTCGACGAAGCGTTGCCACATTGAACTTTAACCAAGGGTCGGTTACAGACCGGGGAACTGTGGCTGACCATATGTGTCACTCTCCGGAAACGCAGGCACTGTACTACCGGTACCATAGTTTGCCTCATAACGCCAGCCGGGCGCAGTCACTAATTGAGGGACAAATCAATCCATGATTCACTGATAAATAAATAACATTTATTTGAAATTCACCCTTGTCTTTGTGGGTCATTTGGTCACAGTTGAGAATGTATGGAGGCCTGGGGGATCTGAATAACCAGGGTGTTATGGGTTACCAGGTGCACAGAGCTGAAGTGACAGGCCAAGATAGAGGGCAGGCAGGGTAGAGGGCAGGCAGGGTAGAGAGAGTAAGCCCAGAGGCATGGATATATGGAGCTCCCTTGGTAACCAGTTCAATCACCAGGTACACATGCTGCACTTAGTGCAATGAGAGAGAAGTATGAATCTGTCATTGAATTACATTGGGTTACCAGGTGACCTTGGTGAGGGGTGTGGGGGCCCCCCTATGGGGTCTCCCTAACCCGTGTATGGACACCCAGTCCTGCTCTGGTGGCACCAGGAGCTGCCGCCTCCCCCCCCATCGTCAACTGGTAACCCGTTCAATCACCAGTTGCACAGAAAACATAGTGCAATTTCTGAGATGTGTGGGGGCTTTGCCGTTTTTCGGAACTTTTTTTGAAACCTTCCATAAAAAACACTCAGGCCGGCCCCCATTGATAAAGGGCCGTAGTGGGGTGCTCCCATAGCGGGCATGAAGATTAGGAACACCGGTAAATGCATTGAGAACCGTATTTCAATTTAGGTTACCAGGTGCCGAAATCCAATCAGCCGGTGCACACCAGTGAAAAGTGGGAACTTTTTTTTAGACCAATTTCTGTAATTTTCAAAAAATTATTAAAAATTGAGGGGCTAGAGGTCAAATTTCAGCTCATACCCTCTCTCGTGATGGGCAACAATTACACCATGTTTAAAAAAGTTTGCATTCAAAGGAACCTATGCTCCCTGTAACCTACACTTAAATGTTTATACAAAAACGGTTTTAATTGAATGGAAATGCTCGTCTATGTGTGCCCTTTAGTGCAAAAAACCCCCCATCCAGATTGGAGGTGTACTTTGAGTTATTAAAGTTTTGGTGTATCGGAATTTGACCCCCAATGGCGCAGCGCACACTAAAGCCCTGTGATTGACAGTGCTTATGTCAACAATTAGGCCTGTCCGGTGATGACACACTCAGTAGCAGGTGGACCAGACAGGTACCGGCGCAAAATCAGAAACCTGGTTTTTGACAACAAGAGTTCCATGTCCAAGAGAGACGGGAGCGGTGCAAAACTGCTCAGCCCGGATAGAAAATGAGAAACGGACACTTGAGGGATGTGAGCTCCTCCGAACCATGGTACTTTGGACCTTTTCCGCCGGTGACCGATTTGGTGATTTAACAAGCCCCTCGTCTAGACCAACGTCTAGCGCCATGGCGGATAAGATAGCAAAAGCTCAGGTTGCCCAGCCCGGCGGTGATACAATCTTCGGAAAAATCATTCGCAATGAGATTCCTGCAAAAATATTATTTGAAAATCGGCGCCCGATTTGTCTTAACTTATGATCCATGTTTCCCAGCTTGGTGGTGGGAGGATATTGAGCGCCCGCTTGGTTCACGGTGCGTCTCCATGGTTCTCCTCTGTTGTCCAGACAGTTTAATTTCCTCTGACCGATTTGCATTTGTTTTCCACCTGGGAGGGCCCCTATCGGCTGGCCTTTGGCTGGTTTTCTGATGGACGGTTCCTCCCGCCCCATATGGATTGGCCTCTATCAGGGGAGCCCCTTTCGGAGACGGTTGACCCATATTTCGATACGCTCCAGCCGCGCACCGTTCGTGCGAGATCCAGCCGACCCAGTGGCCCTACATTGGTGTTCCGGTGCGGGGAGTGACACACCCAGGCTGCGATGCATGTGGTGGTCATCCCGTAATGTATCGGAGCCAGAGACACATATTCTCAAACCCTGTCTTTAAAGTTGACCTACCCGGCTGACCCAAGTGGTCTGGCCAAGGTTGTGGTTCTTGTTTCCCGGTTGATGGCGTTCCGAATGGACCCTCCAGCTAGACAAGAGACCTCTCGAGCGGCGCCCGGCACCTGTGGCTTTGGCCATGGGCAGTTCAGGGCCTCCCGCTGGGCGCACGGTGGATTGCACCAGGGCCTCCTCCCCTAACGGCAAAACTGAGAACATTGTGACAAGTGGGGTCACATTAGTTTGTAGCCCAAAGATTTTACAAACAGAAGTTGGCACATAGACGTTCTGACGAGGATGTAGAGAAAAATCGAGAATACCACCGTGTTCGTGAGGGTCTCCCCTTTCCTGAGAGTGGTCATACGAATTTGTAGGTCAAACTGTACGGAAGCTAGAGACGTTGTGAGAAGACCGATCATAGGTATGACTCATGGTTTGACAAACACCGCTCTAGGTCCACCATCTTCCACTGCAGATATGGAGGTGTAACATTAAACAACTCCAACTAGGTTGGACTGGGAGAGAGCAAAATGTGCCTAAGAAAATACCAAGAACAATTAAACTGTAAGTAAGGAGCCAGTACAAAATGGATGTCTTTGTATAATGGACTTCAGAAAGTTCTGAATAAAATGTCTTAATCTTTTGCATAATCTGAGTCTTTGCCTAATTAAACCCATTGTTTTACAAACCTCGGATTGGTCAAAGCAATTGATTAGTCATCATTGGGATTGAAAATAATTGTGACAGAACGCCAAGAGTGTGCAAAGGGTGGCTTCTTTGAAGAATATCAAAATATTTTGATTTGTTTAAGACATACGTGTTATTTCATACTCGATGTCATCACTATTATACACTGCAGAAAATATTTTTACTGACACCCTGGAATGAGTCGGTGTGTTCAAACTTTGCCTGGTACTGTAAATATAGTAGATCTAGCCTGTAGAAGCTGATGGGATCCTCTTTTAAAGTCAAGCCATCAGGCTGTTCTCCCGCAATTGCATAGGTTATAGAGCTCATTAAGCGATTTTGATTTTCAAATTACATTTGCATTGATGACAGAGTGATTAGAGGGACAATAGAGTGCTGAGTACCAGGCAGTTAGCAAGTGCGGTAGACTACTAATGACCATCACCAGCATCAGAGCTTGGAGAAGCCTAATTACTAAGTGGTCACGTGGAATTTGACTACCTTCAATTCTTAAATTCCTTCCTCCATTTCCCAGAAATGGACTGGTTCAGATATATTGTTCAGCATATCACACCAACAATAAAGTAAGTAAATCAACAGTTTAATCTCTGGATTTCTTCATGTATTTAAATGGGATGTGAATCAGTTCCTGTAGTACAGTAAAGACAAATGTCCATCTTTTCAACGACTCCATTCCAATGCCCTTCATCTAAAATTAGACAAAAAACATTAACATCCAGAATCAGCTGCAAAGAATTAACATTTAGTGAATGAGTATGTACAAACATACACCTTGGAACAGTTGCTAGCAGTTAATAGCAGTGCCTGGTGGAGTGTCCGTACCCTGGATCTTCTGTCCAGTAGTGGTCACACACCAACAGTAACCTACCAGAAATAGACATGTTACAGTAAAATGGGTAAATATTGTATGTGTAACATTCAACTGAATTAAATGTGTATGTGCGTCCGTGTTAACCTGTAGAGCCCGAACATTGCTTAGGGGTGTATCGTCCAGCGGCGTCGCACGTGGGGATGTAGGCTCCAATTGGGCCATGTGTCGCAGCATATCTAGCACGCTCACAGGGGGTCATGGGTCGTATCGTAGCATCTGGACACAAGTAACATGCATTGTAATGTGGACATAACATTGCAGCACATGCATGCCATAATCTTCTGTTGCGTCCCATATGTGCCCTGGTCAGAAGTAGTTTATATACGGAATAGGGTTCCATTTCAGATGTAACCTAGGTACTTCCTGGCTAAATATTGAAATTCTGCTACTTGTTTAAAAGTCCTGTGCAGTCAAAATTCAGTTTCTGTCATTTGAAAACAGCTGATGAAACCAAGACTGAAAGTGGGGGTAAATTGTAGCAGTGTTATTTTCTGATAGTTGGTAGACAATCCAATCATACAGCCAGTTGAATGATCAAACCATTCATATCAGAATACCGCAGTCCAGCATCTAGACACCAATATACATTTCTGGAACTAGATGATTAGAGAATTTGGCCAGTAACACAAAAGGTTCCTAGTTTTAATCCCTGAGATGACAAGTTAAAATATCTGTCCATGTGCCCTTGAGCAAGACAAACCTCTCTCCAGTGTCAGTTGATAATTGCTGGCCAAGGGACAACTCGTTATGAAACGAAACATTAATACATACGTGTGTGTAGAGGACAGATCAACACCCGCTAATGTTTATTAACATTTTGGGAGTAAGTGTGAGGTACATCACTCTTACCTCCCAGAGCAAAAGCTGTGCTGACAAGCAGAATGATGGTGATAGTCTCCTGAGAGAGAGTGAGAGCGAGAGAGCGAGAGAGCGAGCGAGATTAGTTGAGCATTTTAAAACATTTGGAATGGCTGTGGGTACTAGAGGAGAGGTTAAGGAAACCCTGTGTTAAGTACAAAACTTAAGCAACAATTGCTAAACCCAGTCCTGAGGACCTCAAGAACCGAGTATTGGCAACACGGCGCTACAATTCTTCCGCCAAAATTCAGGTATCTAATCTATTGTATGTGGTTGAAGAGCCTGGCACACAGGAAAATCTATCCTTCCCAAATGGCTCCTCATTCCTGTTGTAGTGAACCAGCTTTGACAAAGGCCCACAGTGCACTAGATAGGGAAGGGGAAGCATCCTAGAGCGAGTCATAGACTACCTCTTTACTGCAAAGGTAACTATTAGTCTATGCTCTTAAATTCAGGGGGTCACTCCACAAAATGGCACCCTATATAGTGCACTACATTTGACCAGGGTCACATAAAATTAAGTTGCCATTTGAGATGCAGATAGTCTATTAAATAATGACACAATCTCACCTTCTGCACTCTTCCAAGGGATTGACTGGGTGTCTCTGTTGTCTGTGAGTTATGGTCTACTTCTTCCACCTCTCCTTTTAAAGGACCTGTCACAGGTGTGACTAGTTGCCTCATTAACCCAACGAGAGTTGCCGATGTCGGCCATTAGCCAGTGGTGTAAAGTACTAAAGTAAAAATATTTGAAAGTACTAATAAAGCAGTTTTATTGGGGGTGTCCTTACTATTTATATGTTTGACAACTTTCACTTAACTACATTCCCAAAGATTATATTTAATTTGAAATATAATTTAATTTTGATACTTCAGGATATTTGTTGAAACTTTCAGACCTTTTCTCAAGAAATATTTTACTGGGTGACTTTCACTTTTACTTGAGTCATTTTCTCTGAAGAAATCTTCACAGGCAGGGAAGAGAGTAGTAGAGGAAGATGGGTCCAGTTTCGAGGGATCCTGATAGGCTCCCGTGAGTATGACGAGGCCAATAGAGAGTGACAGGAATAAGATGTGTTTCAGCAAGGTTGGTTTCTTAGCCTTCATAGCCATGGTTATCAACTGTACTGCAGAAATAGAACATAAATCACAGAAAATAGATGTTGTTGTTGTAGCTGCAGAGAACTCCTTGGGTTATGAGATTTTACTGCAAAAGAGTTACAAGGTGTGATGAACGATAGTGTCTCGTTCTCCCAGGCTGCCGGCCTGCTGCAGGACAAAGCCCACGCAGTAGGACTCAGCCAACCTCATAGTATGATTATTCATGCAAGGGACCTTGTCAGGCACGAGTCCTTGCATAACAACAAGGAAGTGTCGTCAGCGTACTGCGTCATCTTAACACGCAGCCCACCGCTTCCAGGGATCAACAAGCCCTCCACCCCTGTGTCTGCCCTAATGGCAGCCCCAGAGGCTCCATGTACAGAACGAAGAGGAGAGCCGAGAGTGGGCATCCCTGCCTGACCCCAGACGAGAGGTCAAAAACGTCACCTAAGTGACTATTTACACTAACTCGGCACCCCGATCCGACATATAATGTACGGATCCATCCTATGAACTTCTCCCCAAATCCTAATCTACCTAACACACAGAATAGAATCTATCTATTCACGCGATCAAAGGCTTTTGCCTGATCTAGCGCTGCTACCATTAAAGGCAGCCCTCTATCTTCAACCCAAGCAATGGAGTCCCTGATCAACTGTAGGTTCCATCTAATAGAGCGACCCTCTACCCCGCACGTCTGATCCTCGTGGACGACGTAGGGAAGGGCTGTGCGCAACCGGTCTGCTAAAACCTTTGCAAGAATCTTGTAATCTACGCACAGCATGGTCAACGGCCAAGGTCAGTTACTTCCCCCTTCTTATAAAGAAGTGACAGCACACCAACAGCCATTGATCCCCCCCGGGACCCCCGTCTCAAGGATGGCCTTCAAGACTTCGAGGACCACTGGTCCAAGTATACCCCAAAACTTGAGGTAAAACTCAGCCGGCAGCCCATCCATCCCAGGCACCTTCCCTTTTCCCATCCTCCTAAGAGCGCTCTCAACCTCTTCTAGTGAGATCTGGGCCTCCATCACGTCTCTAATGTCCGCCGGCAACCGCCGGGACAAGTGTTCTAAAAACACATTTCCCTGCTCTACATCTATTTCCCTTTCCTTAAATAAACCTTGGAAATGATCAGTTGTCACCCTGACCATCTCCTCTGGTTTACTTACTACACTACCATCTTCTTCTCTAACGCCATGCATTACCTTCCTACTCTGCCTGGCCCTAACCGACTTAAAGAACATAGCGGAACAAGTCTCATTATGTTCTAGAAAGCCATTATGCGCACGCTACAGGAAAGCTTGAGCCTTCTGCTCCTGCAGCTCCCTGAGCTGCGCCTTTAGGGCTGCGTATCTCTCCCAGTCAATCGACCCGCCAAGGTTGCCTGCCTCGTACTCAAGTTCAATTAACCTTTGGATACGATCAACCTCCCTCCTTTCCTCCCTCTTTTTCCTTTTGCAATACCCTATTATAAAAGCCCTAATCCTCACCTTAACTAAATCCCACCACTCTAACACCCCCTCGCACATGGACCGGAGGCCATCAAGCCTCCGAAAGAAACAAAAAAATGCGTCAACGAAAGCCTGCTCCTCCAGTATATCCCGATCTAACTTCCAGTACCCCCTACCGAAGAGGCAGACTGGCGACCCCACCTGCAGGAACACCCCGTCGTGGTCCGTAAAGAAAACAGGCAACAGCCGCCCAGACAACTGACCCAAAGACCTGGATAGAAAAATGTAGTCGAGCCTCCGCGCAACCCCCCTGGATTTGCGCCATGTAGGACCGACCATTGCCGGAGCAGTGTGCAGGCCACCATCAACCAGACCATGGCAAGCCATTAGCCCGGTGATGGCGCCTGCACTGCTATCACCACCTACCCCTAAATCTATATTAAAATCCCCTCCTATCACCAAGTGCCTATTTGTAACACACAGGGGCGTCAGACAGTCCACCATCTCCCTCCTGTCTGCCACCACCTGTGGCCCGTACACCCCAATTAACCTATATCTAGCTTCTCTTTACATCTATCCCCAATACTCTACCCTGCATTATAACAAAAGTGCTTTCTACCTTAACCTCTCTATTCCCACACAAAATTCCTACTCCTGTCGAGTGCACCCCTCCTATACCCCAAAAAGATTCTCCCTTATCCCACTCCCTAATAAATCTACACACATCCCCACCATCCCTCAGGTGAACCTCCTGTAAAAAACAGAAATAAAAACCCACACCCTCTAAATAACAAAACACCGCCCTCCTTTTAACATAATCCCTTAACCCACTAACATTTAAACTAAGAAAAGAAACAGACATTCATTTAATAATTACCAACAATTAAACCCAAACAGAAAGAAGAAACAGGAGACTCACCCGATGCTCCCCTGGTCCATCTCCAGGGGCGGGGACGTCTTCTCCTCTCCTGACGCCCCCCCGTCCTCCTCCATCTCTCCAACCCAGGATGCAGGCAGTGTGTTAGGCCGAGTGCCCTGCATCCTGGGTTCCTCTCCACCCCCCTCCAACCCCTCCTCCCTATATTCCTCGGGGCTGAGTGTAGGGGACCCCATCTCCCCAAACAGGAGTTGAGATCCCCCCTCTGACAAACAGCCCCCAGACCCCTCACTGGAGCCAACCTCCACTAAATTGTGAGGGGCTGAGGCAAACAGGGATACCAATAAACTCCCCCCGCCCCTGCCGCTCTCTTAGCCCCCCCCTCCCCCTCCACCCCCCCCTCCCTCTCACTTCCTGTCGAGCTCCCCCTCCTCTTCCCTTTCTTCTTTGGTGAAGGAGGTAGCGGGGAAACACTACCTCCCTTCCACGCTAGCTCCTCCACCATTTATCTTAGCTCTTCCACGAGGAAGCTCGACAGGCTGTCCCCCCACTCCTTCACTCCATCTTTTCCCACTCCTTCTGTTCCCGTCCCCGTCACCGTTCCTTCTTTCACTCCTTCTCGCACCACTGTCCCCTTCTCCCTCTTCTCCGCTCCTTCACCTTCTTCCGCCTCCTTTTTCTTCTCTCCTTCTGCTCCAGTCTTTCCTTCTTCTCGCCTCTTTCTTCTCACCTCTTCCTTCTTCCCATCGTCTTCCCTTGCCGTCTTTTCCCTGTGCCATCCATGCAATCCGCACGCTTCCTTTCTCTTCTCCCCCCATCCCCCGCTCCCCCTCCAGCTGCAGACGCGTATGACCTGTGACGAGCCGGGCAATCACGCCACAGGTGTACTTTCGAGCCACAACCGTGGCAAGCTTGGGCTCGTCACAATCCTTGGCCTCGTGCTCTCCCGACCCACAGAATCGACACTTCATGGTGTTGCACGAGGCCAGGATATGACCATAGGCCATACAACGCCTGCAAAATGGAGGCTGACGGCTATAGTAAAGTGTTCCCCTGTCAGCCCCCAGGGAGAACATCGCCGAAGGATGGAGGTAGCCATCCACACTCTTCAGGTCCTCCCTGAGTAATGCCTGGAACCCTCTCCTCCCATTCCAAAAACCCAGGGAGTCCCTGAGGTACCTCCCCAGAAAGGCCCTCACCTCCTCATCCTTCACGTGCGAATTATACATGTTCACGGTGACCACCCTAAAGTTGTTTCTTGCCAGGCTGGTCACCGCGTAATGGCACAGGGGACCTTCTCCTTTCTCTTCCTTTGCCTTCTTCATTACTCCATCGTGTTGCTCCTCCACATAAAAAGTCACGTGAAACCCTTTCTCCATTGGGTTCCCCTGGAGACAGAGTACGTCCTTCACTTTTAATTTTAAGCATCCCAACAGGATATTCCTTCCGAAAGTTTCTCTCCCCCAAGGCCCCTTTTCCTTTTCCCGCCAAGAAAACCTCACCGTGTTGGCCAGTCCAATCCCAGGAACCGACGGTGCAAAGGTATTTTGCGCCATCTCCTCGAGGAGAAAGGCGCACCCGGCTCACCACCTCTTCCAAAAAACAAGAAAGAAAATACAAAAAAAGACAAATTATATATCAAATGACCAAAAAACACAAAAAAAACTTACCGCTCTCCTGGTTCGACCTTTTGACTCAGCGGGCTCTCCCACCCACCTCAAAAACCCAGCCCCAAAACTGAAAAGAGAAACCCATGGTGCACCTTATCAAAAGCTTTTTCCATGTCTAATCCCACCAACATGAGGTGCACCCCTCTGTCTTGGGCCCAAGCAATACAGTCTCTCACCAAACTCAGGTTCCAATGTATGGACCTCCCCTCCACCCCACAGGTCTGGTCCTCATGTATGACATGGGGCAGAACCTTCCTTAGACGGCCCGCTAGGACACGGGCTACCACCTTATAGTCTGCACACAAAAGCGTAATGGGCCTGTAATTCCCCAGGTTGTCCCTTTCCCCTTTCTTGTAAAGCAGCGTCGAGACCCCCTCCCTCATTGAAGACCCCAGGAGCCCTGAGTCGTACACCACTTGAATTACCGAAAAAAAATCTCTCCCCAAAATCTCCCAGAAGGTGACATAAAACTCCCGCGGAAGCCCATCGTAGCCTGGCACCTTGTTGGCTGGTAAACCCCGCAAAGCAGCCTCAACTTCCTCAAGCTCAAAAGGGCGATCGAGATCAGAGGCTGCATCCGGGGGAACCTTTTTCCTCAAAAACCCCAGAAAGACACTTTCTTTCGAACCATCTATGTCCTTCTCCCTAAAGGATTCTTGGTAGAAAGAGGACGCTGCTTCCACCATCCCCTTTGGGTCAGAAACCATTCCCCCCCCTTCTGTTCGCAACTAGGCAATAACTGCTTTGGCCCGGGCAGCTTTAATCTGTTTAAAAAAATATGAGCTGCTAGCCTCACCAAACTCAAACTAGTCTCTTTGACATCTGAAGAGAAAGTCCCTGGCCTTCCCCTGAAAATACATCCCCAACTTACTTTTTAAACCCCCCATCCTCTCCACATCCCTCCCCTCACCCTTATTCTCAGCTGACACCAAGGCAGTCAGCTCCCCCTGAAGCCGCTGAAAAACCTTCCTATCTGCTCGGGCCTTAGTGACACAGTGTGAAATGGCCAGGGTGCGCACATTGCGCTTTACACACTCCCACCATTCAACTAGGGAACCAAAAAAAGGCTTGAGATCCCCCATATCTCGTAATGGGATTTAAAAGCCTCCCTAAAAGAAAGATCGGCCAAAATTTTGGAGTTTAATTTTCAAAAGCCTCTGCCGAATATCGGCACGTCTATCGAGAACACTACCTGAACTTGGCAGTGGTCAGAAAACCAAACCGGAGACACAGTGACTTTTGAGATTGGCACAGAAACTGGTAAAAAAAAAAAATCTATACGACTACGGGAACCCCTTGAGTTTGCCCATGTCATACCCTCCCCGTTGGGGTCGCAGACTCTGAAAGAGTCCTTCAAAGAAAAATCTTTAACTACAGTAACCAAATAGGGTAGGCTAAAATCCCCAGTGCCTTCAAAAGAGACATTGAAATCCCCGCCCAAAACCACAGTTCGATTAGTAACACAAATATCTGGCAGAGCCAAAAAAATATATTTTCTACCTCGTGGTTCAGCAGGAGCATAAATGTTAACAAAACGAAACTTCGCCCCCCTCCAGTCAGCATCAACCACTAAAACTCTCCCCTGTATTACAGAAAAGGAACCCACCACAAAAAAGTCCCTATTCCCAAACAAAATCCCCACCCCAGAGGAGTGCACCCCCCCTATCCCCCATCTGGACTCTCCTTTCGCCCACCCCCTTGTAAACACACAAACATCCCCCATGTCTCTTAAATGAACCTCTTGTAAAAAACTAATCTGGAAGGAGACACAGGAAAGGTACTGAAACACCCCTCTCTTCCCCATATCCCTTAATCCCCTTACATTCACTGTTACAATTGTAAAGAAACCCATACCAATGAATAAGAAACTAAACAAGACCACCCAGCGTCTCTATACTGTCTGTCAGATAGGAGCCTCCCCCATCCCGAAGCCACTCACCCGTTCCAGGTATAGGTCACTGTTCGGCGTGCCTGGTGCCACGAATGAGTGTTCAGGACTGGAAAAGTCCTCACAGGTTAATACCTGTCCACAGTTCTGTGATGCTTCCCCAGGACTGGAAGAGGGGTCTCCACTGGACCGTACCTGTGCACAGTCCATTGAACCCTCTTCAGGATTGGTATCCATCTCCAAAGTTCCTGACCCAGGAAGCTCAGGAACCAAACAGGCCCCGTGGACCTGCTCCCCAGATCCCCCCCACCGAGGTTTCAGAGACCGCCACCGCAAAATTCTTAGAAACCACTGGATCCTGGTTCTCATCCCCCACATCTGACCATTCATCCCCGGTATCCGGGTTCAGCACTAAAAACCGGTTGGAGATGGCCACCGCTGGCTGCTTATGCTCTTCCACCGCCACCCGGTCAGTAACCTTCCTCCTCTTATTTATTTTCCCCTTGTACACCTTCCTGGACTCTCCATTATCTGAAGATGCCGATCCAGTCGACCCACCCGCCGAGGACGACCTCATCTTCCGGGTAGGGGTTCGGGTAGCCGGGTCGTCTGACATCTCACCCATCAGACTATCCTCCCAGGCTCCGATCAGCAGCTCCATCTCCTCCTCAGTCCCCTTCGGACAGACCTCCTTTACTGCACTTCCCCCGGGGGATTTTCCCACCTCCGCTGCCGCCGCTCGAATTTCCTCAAGAACCTCCTCTATTTGCCGGAGGGGAGGTCCCGCCGCGCCCTCCTCAGGGCCGTGGCCGGCTGCCTCCGCATAGGTCCGTTGTCTATTGGGACCGTCTTTAAACAAATGGCCCTGCTTCCCACAGCCATTGCAGACTCGAGCCTCCCTGCAGTTGGCTGCCCCGTGACCTGGTTTCCCGCAATTCCTGCACTTCAGCAGGTTGCACCCCGTGGCCACATGACTGAAGCTACGGCAGTGTCTACAAAAACTTGGCTGGCCTGAATAAAACAGGTACCCCCGGTCCGCTCCAATGGAGAAATAGGCTGGTGGGTGAGCCAACTTATCAGCTCCATCCGGATCCCTATTCAGTGTGACCCGGAACTGTCTCCTCCCTGACCAGATGCCATACCCGTCCCGCAGGTACCGCACCCCGGGACTCACTTTTCCAAACCGGCCTAGGATCGCCCCGATGCTGTCATCCCCCACATAGGGATTGTAAACGTGTACGTGATGACTTTTAAGTCCAAACGGCACAAGGGGTAAACCTGGAAGTTTGAGAACGGCTCACTGGCTGCCTTCTCTTTGCAGGTGTCCATACATCTCCTGTACAAGGCCTCACTGTTTAGGGACAGGTCATAGCCCTCCGCCGCCATGTTCCGCTGCAAGCAGTAAACGTGCCCTGGGTCCACCATTAACCCTTCAATGATCACCATCCTGATGACCCTTGTTCTTCCAAACGAATTGCAACGTATTGCGCAGTCCAGGCCCTCTGGCTGACTGTTGATCCTGCCCTCCGGCCATCGGCTTTTAACTAAGGGGTTACGGCACATCAGTACCCAACTTGAACTTAGCCAAAAGGCCGAGAAGCGATAACCCACAAATGGAACCCTGAAACCGCCGGACCCCCGGGGGTCTCGACAGACCTCAGCGGGTTGGCAAAAATGCCAGCTCCTCTCTCCCTCCACCCACACCCACCCGCCGTTTCCCTGGCGACAGGTAGGTGTTTTTTGGAGAAAGTCGCTAATGTCAATTTCTCTTAAAACAAGATACTGGGCTCTGCAAGAAGCAAAGCCGCTCCAAAAATACGTTGAACTCGTAAGTGTTCCTCTCCACGGAAGTCTTTAGTAAAAGGCGAAAGGCTTGTGCGTAATGAAGAGAAACCAGAGTCGTATGGAAGTCAAGAGGTTGGGGCCCGAGACACACTCTGTGCACTCTAGGCAGGCTTCCCGCGGGTGCTCCCGGAACCCACTCTTCCAAGTTTTCGAGGGCTGTGGATAAAAAGAAGGTCACAGACACAGAGGCACAGCGACAGAGACAGAGAGAGAGACAGACACACACACACACACAATCCTGGCCCAATTTTATATAGATATATATATTTTTTAAGTAAAATGGCGGGAAACGGGGGACCCCATTGAAGGGCGCTTCGCCTTTCTTTCAGTTTGAATGTTTCTTTCCTTCTCTTCTTCTGCTAGCTAGCTGTTTACATAGCTTTGTGAATTTGTATTTTTCCTTGACAACAGGAGAAAAGTGTTGCACTGTTCCCGGAGGTACTGCAATACCGGGTCGATGCGTGGAGCGGACGGAGCAAGCCCCATTTCCGACTCCCTGTTCGAAAAATCCATTTAATATGTAGTCCCCCGATGGGGGACGTATCAGATATTAAACTGATAAGAACAGATTTTTTTTTTTTGAAAAATTATTTATTACTCACAATGCCATTCATTAATACAAACCAAAATCATAATTTTCTTTCAAAATCAAATAATGGCATTCTTAATTAACAAAGTACCCACAAACCAAAACAAAAACTCAGGGGAGCTGAGATCCCTCCCCGTCATACCTTAAGGGAACATTTCGGCATTTCGTGTATGATCAGTGAGAAAGTCCATATTGCAAATGTACGGTCCCTTACCCGACGTCCGAAATCGTTTGTAAAATTCGCGGTCGGCGTCGGGACGTGCGGTAGGGCCGGACCTACCGGGAAGTCGTCGAATGAACTTTGTCGGACTTTCGGTTCCCGTTTAAAAAAAAAAACAAGTTTCGGACCGTTTTTCCGCCGTCCCGGACACTCCCACCAGATGGCATACGGAATCATATGGCAATTTGGCAAAACATCACGAATCGCGACGGGGCCTTATCTCAAAAACTGAAAATATTTCGAAGCCGAAACTTGGCGAGCGTAGGTTTGGCTCAAGGGGCAGTTGGCCCCGAACGGGATGGCGTCTAGGCCTCGACGGTTTTTGAGCTACGGCCATTTTTCTGGGAATAAAGGCTTAAAATGGAAGTAGAGAAATTATTTTTCCACTTCGGGTCAAAGCCAAGGAGCCTCCGGTGTCAATAAAAAAAGAACCAGCCATTTATCTATCGTCATTTAAGAGAAACGGAACAATGACAAATTGGTGATGGTCACAAATAGGCGTTTTTTTTTTTTCAACGGTTACAGATCCAGTTGCAGGGTGTTCATACGAATCTTTTTAAAGTGTGCTGCGGAGCTCTGCGACATTTCTGTGATTTTCTATGATTTTCTGAAATAACACAATAACCGACCATTAGAATAGTAGGCCCAAAATGAAGCCTGCCCCACAATGTCATTTGCTTTTGAGTGACAGTGAGAGAACCGTTAGGGTGAGAAGAAAAATTCCACCACATGAATGTTCCTAAGGTCCTCCCGATCTCAACATGTGATTAGGCAACCCCCATGAACTGTAAATCAGTCATTTTTCCCCAAAAAAATCAAAGGAAAAAAAAATTGCACTAAAACACAACTTGGATGGAGGGACGTATTGGGGTGCGTAGAGACAGACAGTGGCCGCAATAGTTAGCTTTGTTCGAGCTAAAAAAGAACGGTCGGACCTAGAGTTACGAAACTTTAGAAACCTGTTCTAGACCTCCGGGCCATGGTGCGTGGCGAGTTACGTGGCTCTAGATGGTTCTCGGACCGAGAAACAGCCTCGTACATTCGCAATAACTTCAATTCATTTTTGCATCACGAAAATGACGACGTTTAGAAAAGTCTCAGAGACGCAAGGCTAGGTGCGTTGAAACCGGCTCGGCCCATAGAGACGGACCCCAAAGTTTCTGTCCGATAGCTCGTTCAAGGACCCCGTAGCAAGGCATGGAAATAAGTGGATTTTCAGCACCAATTAGGGTTTTTCTCGGACACCAAATGACCTATCGAGCCGAAACTCGGGATTCGGGGTCGCCTCACATAGGACTTCACATAATGTCCGAACTGGACCCGCAGCTAGAACGTAACTATGTGTTTTACCTTTTTATTATGTTTTAAACTAGAGGCGCTGTGAATTATGGGACTGCTCTGACATATATGATAGTTGGCATCTAAATGAGTAGGAAACAGTGGGTTTGGTGTCATAATGACATCTAATTGACTGATGGACACTGACTTGCTAGTTGACTTTTGTACATTTGCAATATGTTTAAACGGAGAGGGACCATCACCAAAATGGCATTCTGAAATCAACACAAAAAATGGCATCACCATAGTCTCCAGACTGTTCTGAGTTCAACGAGCTATCCCGCTTGACCGTAGCTCGCTCGGTCTAGGCGCAGCGACCATTACAATAGTAGGCCCAAAATGAAGCCTGCACCACAATGTCATTTGCTTTTGGGTGACAGTGAGAGAACCGTTAGAGTGAGAAGAAAAATTCCACCACATGAATGTTCCTAAGGTCCTCCCGATCTGAACAAGCCTAACCTTGACCGTGTGGCATTAACCCTTCACAGTAAAACAGTGTTTTTTGATCTCACAGATTACAGTGTCATCTCTCCCCATAGGAATACATTGCCTGCACCCCTAATTTCAACCTGAGGCCTATGTGGGTTATGAATGCCGTATGAACCTGTCTTCGGTACCAGTCCATCAGGCCACTATGAGGTCTACCTGTGTTGATTCTAAGCTTCCTGGACCAACCGGAAGTGGTTCAAATGCCCCTAAAAGTGTTTACCCATACATTGCATGCAGTTTGATAGACATAGTGCATTCAACCCTGTGTAGATCAGTCAATTCTTAACGTAAGGACTTAAAACTCAGGATTCTGTAACAGCATACCCCAATGAGGATATGTGTTGATTTATAACTTCCTGTGCCAACCGGAAGTGCCATAATTGGTGTCTCAGGGGCTGTTTCGAAGGGTTAAAGAAGTCTGATCTTTCCAAAACTTCATATGTGTGATTAGGCAACCCCCATGAACTGTAAATCAGTCATTTTTCCCAAAAAAAATCAAAGGAAAAAAAATTGCACTAAAACACAACTTGGATGGAGGGACGTATTGGGGTGCGTAGAGACAGACAGTGGCTCCAATAGTTAGCTTTGTTGGAGCTAAAAAAGAACGGTCGGACCTAGAGTTCCGAAACTTTAGAAACCTGTTCTAGACCTCCGGGCCATGGTGCGTGGCGAGTTACGTGGCTCTAGACGGTTCTCGGACCGAGAAACAGCCTCGTACATTTGAAATAACTTCAATTCATTTTTGCATCACGAAAATGACGACATTTAGAAATGTCCCAGAGTCGCAAGACTAGGTGCATTGCGAACGTCTCGGCCCATATAGACAGACCCCAACGTTTCTGTCCGATATCTCATTCAAGGACCCCGTAGCAAGTCATGGAAAATTGTGGATTTTCAGCACCAATTAGGGTTTTTCTCGGACACCAAATGACTTATCGAGCCGAAACTTGGGATTCGGGGTCGCCTCAGCTAGGCCAACACATAACATAAGAAATGGACCCGCAGCTAGAACGTAACTACGTGTTTTATGTTTTTTTTATGGTTTGTACCGAAGGCGTTGTGAATTTTGGGCCAGCTCTGAAGTATGTAATAGTTGGCTACTAAACGAGTTGGAAAAAGTGGGTTTGGTGTCAGTTTGTATCAGTTTGGTGGTCAGAATGATATCTAATTGACTGATGGACTCTTGTCCACTTGACTCTTGTACATTTGCAATATGATTCTATAGTGAAAAAACATCACCAAAAGCGACATTCTGAAATCAACCCAAACGAGCGATTGAGATGACCCAGAATCACTGCAAAGCCATCCCGAGTTCATCGGGCCAGTCAATTTCACATTCCTGCAGGATTTTTATAGCATGACAAATTCGTGATGGTACCTGCCCATTAAAACATATTGCAAATGCACAGTGACTTTGAAAAAGTAAGAAACAAAAAAAAATACATCTAAAATTTTTTGAGCATGACAAATTCGTGATGGTACCTGCCCATTTAAACATATTCCAAATGCACAGTGACTTTGAAAAAGTAAGAAACAAAAAAAATACATCTAAAATTTTTTGAGCATGACAAATTCGTGATGGTACCTGCCCATTGAAACATATTGCAAATGCACAGTGACTTTGAAAAAGTAAGGAAACATAAACAAATTCGATAAACAAATTCGTGATGGTACCTGCCCATTAAAACATATTCCAAATGCACAGTGACTTTGAAAAAGTAAGGAAACATAAACAAATTCGATAAACAAATTCGTGATGGTACCTCTCCATTAAAACATATTCCAAATGCACAGTGACTTTGAAAAAGTAAGGAAACAAAAAAAAATACATCTAAAAAATTTTGAGCATGACAAATTCGTGATGGTACCTGCCCATTGAAACATATTGCAAATGCACAGTGACTTTGAAAAAGTAAGGAAACATAAACAAATTCGATAAACAAATTCGTGATGGTACCTGCCCATTAAAACATATTCCAAATGCACAGTGACTTTGAAAAAGTAAGAAACAAAAAAAAATACATCTAAAATTTTTTGAGCATGACAAATTCGTGATGGTACCTGCCCATTGAAACATATTGCAAATGCACAGTGACTTTGAAAAAGTAAGGAAACATAAACAAATTCGATAAACAAATTCGTGATGGTACCTGCCCATTAAAACATATTCCAAATGCACAGTGACTTTGAAAAAGTAAGGAAACAAAAAAAAATACATCTAAAAAATTTTGAGCATGACAAATTCGTGATGGTACCTGCCCATTGAAACATATTGCAAATGCACAGTGACTTTGAAAAAGTAAGGAAACATAAACAAATTCGATAAACAAATTCGTGATGGTACCTGCCCATTAAAACATATTCCAAATGCACAGTGACTTTGAAAAAGTAAGGAAACATAAACAAATTCGATAAACAAATTCGTGATGGTACCTCTCCATTAAAACATATTCCAAATGCACAGTGACTTTGAAAAAGTAAGGAAACAAAAAAAAATACATCTAAAAAATTTTGAGCATGACAAATTCGTGATGGTACCTGCCCATTGAAACATATTGCAAATGCACAGTGACTTTGAAAAAGTAAGGAAACATAAACAAATTCGATAAACAAATTCGTGATGGTACCTGCCCATTGAAACATATTGCAAATGCACAGTGACTTTGAAAAAGTAAGGAAACATAAACAAATTCGATAAACAAATTCGTGATGGTACCTGCCCATTAAAACATATTCCAAATGCACAGTGACTTTGAAAAAGTAAGAAACAAAAAAAAATACATCTAAAATTTTTTGAGCATGACAAATTCGTGATGGTACCTGCCCATTGAAACATATTGCAAATGCACAGTGACTTTGAAAAAGTAAGGAAACATAAACAAATTCGATAAACAAATTCGTGATGGTACCTGCCCATTAAAACATATTCCAAATGCACAGTGACTTTGAAAAAGTAAGAAACAAAAAAAAATACATCTAAAATTTTTTGAGCATGACAAATTCGTGATGGTACCTGCCCATTGAAACATATTGCAAATGCACAGTGACTTTGAAAAAGTAAGGAAACATAAACAAATTCGATAAACAAATTCGTGATGGTACCTGCCCATTAAAACATATTCCAAATGCACAGTGACTTTGAAAAAGTAAGAAACAAAAAAAAATACATCTAAAAAATTTTGAGCATGACAAATTCGTGATGGTACCTGCCCATTGAAACATATTGCAAATGCACAGTGACTTTGAAAAAGTAAGGAAACATAAACAAATTCGATAAACAAATTCGTGATGGTACCTGCCCATTGAAACATATTGCAAATGCACAGTGACTTTGAAAAAGTAAGGAAACATAAACAAATTCGATAAACAAATTCGTGATGGTACCTGCCCATTAAAACATATTCCAAATGCACAGTGACTTTGAAAAAGTAAGGAAACATAAACAAATTCGATAAACAAATTTGTGATGGTACCTCTCCATTAAAACATATTCCAAATGCACAGTGACTTTGAAAAAGTAAGGAAACAAAAAAAAATACATCTAAAAAATTTTGAGCATGACAAATTCGTGATGGTACCTGCCCATTGAAACATATTGCAAATGCACAGTGACTTTGAAAAAGTAAGGAAACATAAACAAATTCGATAAACAAATTCGTGATGGTACCTGCCCATTAAAACATATTCCAAATGCACAGTGACTTTGAAAAAGTAAGAAACAAAAAAAAATACATCTAAAATTTTTTGAGCATGACAAATTCGTGATGGTACCTGCCCATTGAAACATATTGCAAATGCACAGTGACTTTGAAAAAGTAAGGAAACATAAACAAATTCGATAAACAAATTCGTGATGGTACCTGCCCATTAAAACATATTCCAAATGCACAGTGACTTTGAAAAAGTAAGGAAACAAAAAAAAATACATCTAAAAAATTTTGAGCATGACAAATTCGTGATGGTACCTGCCCATTGAAACATATTGCAAATGCACAGTGACTTTGAAAAAGTAAGGAAACATAAACAAATTCGATAAACAAATTCGTGATGGTACCTGCCCATTAAAACATATTCCAAATGCACAGTGACTTTGAAAAAGTAAGGAAACATAAACAAATTCGATAAACAAATTCGTGATGGTACCTCTCCATTAAAACATATTCCAAATGCACAGTGACTTTGAAAAAGTAAGGAAACAAAAAAAAATACATCTAAAAAATTTTGAGCATGACAAATTCGTGATGGTACCTGCCCATTGAAACATATTGCAAATGCACAGTGACTTTGAAAAAGTAAGGAAACATAAACAAATTCGATAAACAAATTCGTGATGGTACCTGCCCATTGAAACATATTGCAAATGCACAGTGACTTTGAAAAAGTAAGGAAACATAAACAAATTCGATAAACAAATTCGTGATGGTACCTGCCCATTAAAACATATTCCAAATGCACAGTGACTTTGAAAAAGTAAGAAACAAAAAAAAATACATCTAAAATTTTTTGAGCATGACAAATTCGTGATGGTACCTGCCCATTGAAACATATTGCAAATGCACAGTGACTTTGAAAAAGTAAGGAAACATAAACAAATTCGATAAACAAATTCGTGATGGTACCTGCCCATTAAAACATATTCCAAATGCACAGTGACTTTGAAAAAGTAAGAAACAAAAAAAAATACATCTAAAATTTTTTGAGCATGACAAATTCGTGATGGTACCTGCCCATTGAAACATATTGCAAATGCACAGTGACTTTGAAAAAGTAAGGAAACATAAACAAATTCGATAAACAAATTCGTGATGGTACCTGCCCATTAAAACATATTCCAAATGCACAGTGACTTTGAAAAAGTAAGAAACAAAAAAAAATACATCTAAAATTTTTTGAGCATGACAAATTCGTGATGGTACCTGCCCATTGAAACATATTGCAAATGCACAGTGACTTTGAAAAAGTAAGGAAACATAAACAAATTCGATAAACAAATTCGTGATGGTACCTGCCCATTAAAACATATTCCAAATGCACAGTGACTTTGAAAAAGTAAGAAACAAAAAAAAATACATCTAAAATTTTTTGAGCATGACAAATTCGTGATGGTACCTGCCCATTGAAACATATTGCAAATGCACAGTGACTTTGAAAAAGTAAGGAAACATAAACAAATTCGATAAACAAATTCGTGATGGTACCTGCCCATTAAAACATATTCCAAATGCACAGTGACTTTGAAAAAGTAAGAAACAAAAAAAAATACATCTAAAAAATTTTGAGCATGACAAATTCGTGATGGTACCTGCCCATTGAAACATATTGCAAATGCACAGTGACTTTGAAAAAGTAAGGAAACATAAACAAATTCGATAAACAAATTCGTGATGGTACCTGCCCATTAAAACATATTCCAAATGCACAGTGACTTTGAAAAAGTAAGGAAACATAAACAAATTCGATAAACAAATTCGTGATGGTACCTCTCCATTAAAACATATTCCAAATGCACAGTGACTTTGAAAAAGTAAGGAAACAAAAAAAAATACATCTAAAAAATTTTGAGCATGACAAATTCGTGATGGTACCTGCCCATTGAAACATATTGCAAATGCACAGTGACTTTGAAAAAGTAAGGAAACATAAACAAATTCGATAAACAAATTCGTGATGGTACCTGCCCATTAAAACATATTCCAAATGCACAGTGACTTTGAAAAAGTAAGAAACAAAAAAAAATACATCTAAAATTTTTTGAGCATGACAAATTCGTGATGGTACCTGCCCATTGAAACATATTGCAAATGCACAGTGACTTTGAAAAAGTAAGGAAACATAAACAAATTCGATAAACAAATTCGTGATGGTACCTGCCCATTAAAACATATTCCAAATGCACAGTGACTTTGAAAAAGTAAGGAAACAAAAAAAAATACATCTAAAAAATTTTGAGCATGACAAATTCGTGATGGTACCTGCCCATTGAAACATATTGCAAATGCACAGTGACTTTGAAAAAGTAAGGAAACATAAACAAATTCGATAAACAAATTCGTGATGGTACCTGCCCATTAAAACATATTCCAAATGCACAGTGACTTTGAAAAAGTAAGGAAACATAAACAAATTCGATAAACAAATTCGTGATGGTACCTCTCCATTAAAACATATTCCAAATGCACAGTGACTTTGAAAAAGTAAGGAAACAAAAAAAAATACATCTAAAAAATTTTGAGCATGACAAATTCGTGATGGTACCTGCCCATTGAAACATATTGCAAATGCACAGTGACTTTGAAAAAGTAAGGAAACATAAACAAATTCGATAAACAAATTCGTGATGGTACCTGCCCATTGAAACATATTGCAAATGCACAGTGACTTTGAAAAAGTAAGGAAACATAAACAAATTCGATAAACAAATTCGTGATGGTACCTGCCCATTAAAACATATTCCAAATGCACAGTGACTTTGAAAAAGTAAGAAACAAAAAAAAATACATCTAAATTTTTTTGAGCATGACAAATTCGTGATGGTACCTGCCCATTGAAACATATTGCAAATGCACAGTGACTTTGAAAAAGTAAGGAAACATAAACAAATTCGATAAACAAATTCGTGATGGTACCTGCCCATTAAAACATATTCCAAATGCACAGTGACTTTGAAAAAGTAAGAAACAAAAAAAAATACATCTAAAATTTTTTGAGCATGACAAATTCGTGATGGTACCTGCCCATTGAAACATATTGCAAATGCACAGTGACTTTGAAAAAGTAAGGAAACATAAACAAATTCGATAAACAAATTCGTGATGGTACCTGCCCATTAAAACATATTCCAAATGCACAGTGACTTTGAAAAAGTAAGAAACAAAAAAAAATACATCTAAAAAATTTTGAGCATGACAAATTCGTGATGGTACCTGCCCATTGAAACATATTGCAAATGCACAGTGACTTTGAAAAAGTAAGGAAACATAAACAAATTCGATAAACAAATTCGTGATGGTACCTGCCCATTGAAACATATTGCAAATGCACAGTGACTTTGAAAAAGTAAGGAAACATAAACAAATTCGATAAACAAATTCGTGATGGTACCTGCCCATTAAAACATATTCCAAATGCACAGTGACTTTGAAAAAGTAAGGAAACAAAAAAAAATACATCTAAAAAATTTTGAGCATGACAAATTCGTGATGGTACCTGCCCATTGAAACATATTGCAAATGCACAGTGACTTTGAAAAAGTAAGGAAACATAAACAAATTCGATATACAAATTCGTGATGGTACCTGCCCATTAAAACATATTCCAAATGCACAGTGACTTTGAAAAAGTAAGAAACAAAAAAAAATACATCTAAAAAATTTTGAGCATGACAAATTCGTGATGGTACCTGCCCATTGAAACATATTGCAAATGCACAGTGACTTTGAAAAAGTAAGGAAACATAAACAAATTCGATAAACAAATTCGTGATGGTACCTGCCCATTGAAACATATTGCAAATGCACAGTGACTTTGAAAAAGTAAGGAAACATAAACAAATTCGATAAACAAATTCGTGATGGTACCTGCCCATTAAAACATATTCCAAATGCACAGTGACTTTGAAAAAGTAAGGAAACAAAAAAAAATACATCTAAAAAATTTTGAGCATGACAAATTCGTGATGGTACCTGCCCATTGAAACATATTGCAAATGCACAGTGACTTTGAAAAAGTAAGGAAACATAAACAAATTCGATAAACAAATTCGTGATGGTACCTGCCCATTAAAACATATTCCAAATGCACAGTGACTTTGAAAAAGTAAGGAAACAAAAAAAAATACATCTAAAAAATTTTGAGCATGACAAATTCGTGATGGTACCTGCCCATTGAAACATATTGCAAATGCACAGTGACTTTGAAAAAGTAAGGAAACATAAACAAATTCGATAAACAAATTCGTGATGGTACCTGCCCATTAAAACATATTCCAAATGCACAGTGACTTTGAAAAAGTAAGAAACAAAAAAAAAATACATCTAAAATTTTTTGAGCATGACAAATTCGTGATGGTACCTGCCCATTGAAACATATTGCAAATGCACAGTGACTTTGAAAAAGTAAGGAAACATAAACAAATTCGATAAACAAATTCGTGATGGTACCTGCCCATTAAAACATATTCCAAATGCACAGTGACTTTGAAAAAGTAAGGAAACAAAAAAAAATACATCTAAAAAATTTTGAGCATGACAAATTCGTGATGGTACCTGCCCATTGAAACATATTGCAAATGCACAGTGACTTTGAAAAAGTAAGGAAACATAAACAAATTCGATAAACAAATTTGTGATGGTACCTGCCCATTAAAACATATTCCAAATGCACAGTGACTTTGAAAAAGTAAGAAACAAAAAAAAATACATCTAAAATGTTTTGAGCATGACAAATTCGTGATGGTACCTGCCCATTGAAACATATTGCAAATGCACAGTGACTTTGAAAAAGTAAGGAAACATAAACAAATTCGATAAACAAATTCGTGATGGTACCTGCCCATTAAAACATATTCCAAATGCACAGTGACTTTGAAAAAGTAAGAAACAAAAAAAAATACATCTAAAATTTTTTGAGCATGACAAATTCGTGATGGTACCTGCCCATTGAAACATATTGCAAATGCACAGTGACTTTGAAAAAGTAAGGAAACATAAACAAATTCGATATACAAATTCGTGATGGTACCTGCCCATTAAAACATATTCCAAATGCACAGTGACTTTGAAAAAGTAAGAAACAAAAAAAAATACATCTAAAAAATTTTGAGCATGACAAATTCGTGATGGTACCTGCCCATTGAAACATATTGCAAATGCACAGTGACTTTGAAAAAGTAAGGAAACATAAACAAATTCGATAAACAAATTCGTGATGGTACCTGCCCATTGAAACATATTGCAAATGCACAGTGACTTTGAAAAAGTAAGGAAACATAAACAAATTCGATAAACAAATTCGTGATGGTACCTGCCCATTAAAACATATTCCAAATGCACAGTGACTTTGAAAAAGTAAGGAAACAAAAAAAAATACATCTAAAAAATTTTGAGCATGACAAATTCGTGATGGTACCTGCCCATTGAAACATATTGCAAATGCACAGTGACTTTGAAAAAGTAAGGAAACATAAACAAATTCGATAAACAAATTCGTGATGGTACCTGCCCATTAAAACATATTCCAAATGCACAGTGACTTTGAAAAAGTAAGAAACAAAAAAAAAATACATCTAAAATTTTTTGAGCATGACAAATTCGTGATGGTACCTGCCCATTGAAACATATTGCAAATGCACAGTGACTTTGAAAAAGTAAGGAAACATAAACAAATTCGATAAACAAATTCGTGATGGTACCTGCCCATTAAAACATATTCCAAATGCACAGTGACTTTGAAAAAGTAAGGAAACAAAAAAAAATACATCTAAAAAATTTTGAGCATGACAAATTCGTGATGGTACCTGCCCATTGAAACATATTGCAAATGCACAGTGACTTTGAAAAAGTAAGGAAACATAAACAAATTCGATAAACAAATTTGTGATGGTACCTGCCCATTAAAACATATTCCAAATGCACAGTGACTTTGAAAAAGTAAGAAACAAAAAAAAATACATCTAACATTTTTTGAGCATGACAAATTCGTGATGGTACCTGCCCATTGAAACATATTGCAAATGCACAGTGACTTTGAAAAAGTAAGGAAACATAAACAAATTCGATAAACAAATTCGTGATGGTACCTGCCCATTAAAACATATTCCAAATGCACAGTGACTTTGAAAAAGTAAGAAACAAAAAAAAAATACATCTAAAATTTTTTGAGCATGACAAATTCGTGATGGTACCTGCCCATTGAAACATATTGCAAATGCACAGTGACTTTGAAAAAGTAAGGAAACATAAACAAATTCGATAAACAAATTCGTGATGGTACCTGCCCATTAAAACATATTCCAAATGCACAGTGACTTTGAAAAAGTAAGGAAACAAAAAAAAATACATCTAAAAAATTTTGAGCATGACAAATTCGTGATGGTACCTGCCCATTGAAACATATTGCAAATGCACAGTGACTTTGAAAAAGTAAGGAAACATAAACAAATTCGATAAACAAATTTGTGATGGTACCTGCCCATTAAAACATATTCCAAATGCACAGTGACTTTGAAAAAGTAAGAAACAAAAAAAAATACATCTAACATTTTTTGAGCATGACAAATTCGTGATGGTACCTGCCCATTGAAACATATTGCAAATGCACAGTGACTTTGAAAAAGTAAGGAAACATAAACAAATTCGATAAACAAATTCGTGATGGTACCTGCCCATTAAAACATATTCCAAATGCACAGTGACTTTGAAAAAGTAAGAAACAAAAAAAAAATACATCTAAAATTTTTTGAGCATGACAAATTCGTGATGGTACCTGCCCATTGAAACATATTGCAAATGCACAGTGACTTTGAAAAAGTAAGGAAACATAAACAAATTCGATAAACAAATTCGTGATGGTACCTGCCCATTAAAACATATTCCAAATGCACAGTGACTTTGAAAAAGTAAGGAAACAAAAAAAAATACATCTAAAAAATTTTGAGCATGACAAATTCGTGATGGTACCTGCCCATTGAAACATATTGCAAATGCACAGTGACTTTGAAAAAGTAAGGAAACATAAACAAATTCGATAAACAAATTTGTGATGGTACCTGCCCATTAAAACATATTCCAAATGCACAGTGACTTTGAAAAAGTAAGAAACAAAAAAAAATACATCTAACATTTTTTGAGCATGACAAATTCGTGATGGTACCTGCCCATTGAAACATATTGCAAATGCACAGTGACTTTGAAAAAGTAAGGAAACATAAACAAATTCGATAAACAAATTCGTGATGGTACCTGCCCATTAAAACATATTCCAAATGCACAGTGACTTTGAAAAAGTAAGAAACAAAAAAAAATACATCTAAAATTTTTTGAGCATGACAAATTCGTGATGGTACCTGCCCATTGAAACATATTGCAAATGCACAGTGACTTTGAAAAAGTAAGGAAACATAAACAAATTCGATAAACAAATTCGTGATGGTACCTGCCCATTAAAACATATTCCAAATGCACAGTGACTTTGAAAAAGTAAGGAAACAAAAAAAAATACATCTAAAAAATTTTGAGCATGACAAATTCGTGATGGTACCTGCCCATTGAAACATATTGCAAATGCACAGTGACTTTGAAAAAGTAAGGAAACATAAACAAATTCGATAAACAAATTCGTGATGGTACCTGCCCATTAAAACATATTCCAAATGCACAGTGACTTTGAAAAAGTAAGAAACAAAAAAAAATACATCTAAAAAATTTTGAGCATGACAAATTCGTGATGGTACCTGCCCATTGAAACATATTGCAAATGCACAGTGACTTTGAAAAAGTAAGGAAACATAAACAAATTCGATAAACAAATGTGTGATGGTACCTGCCCATTAAAACATATTGCAAATGCACAGAGACTTTGAAAAAGTAAGGAAACATAAACAAAAAAACATCCCAAAAAATGTTGGGTAACCAGCTGCATATTTTAGATCACAAGCTTGAATTTTGAGCATGACAAATTCGTGATGGTACCTGCCCATTAAAACATATTGCAAATGCACAGTGACTTTGAAAAAGTAAGGAAACATAAACAAAAAAACATCCCAAAATTTTTTTTGGGGGTTACCAGTTGCATATTTTAGATCACCAGGTGCACATTTCAGGTCACCAGGTGCACATTTCAGATCACCAGGTGCACGGAGGAAAATATTTACTTTTGACTTTGACTTTTGACTTCCTATGACATCATATTGCAAATGGAGAAAACATATGCCTTATGCACAAGTAAAACAAAAAGAAATATGTAATACAAGTTGACCAAGGTATAGTTTGAGCAAAGTAAAGTTTGAATTTTGAGCATGACAAATTCGTGATGGTACCTGCCCATTAAAACATATTGCAAATGCACAGTGACTTTGAAAAAGTAAGGAAACATAAACAAATTCGATAAACAAATTCGTGATGGTACCTGCCCATTAAAACATATTCCAAATGCACAGTGACTTTGAAAAAGTAAGGAAACATAAACAAATTCGATAAACAAATTCGTGATGGTACCTGCCCATTAAAACATATTCCAAATGCACAGTGACTTTGAAAAAGTAAGGAAACAAAAAAAAATACATCTAAAAAATTTTGAGCATGACAAATTCGTGATGGTACCTGCCCATTGAAACATATTGCAAATGCACAGTGACTTTGAAAAAGTAAGGAAACATAAACAAATTCGATAAACAAATTCGTGATGGTACCTGCCCATTAAAACATATTCCAAATGCACAGTGACTTTGAAAAAGTAAGAAACAAAAAAAAATACATCTAAAATTTTTTGAGCATGACAAATTCGTGATGGTACCTGCCCATTGAAACATATTGCAAATGCACAGTGACTTTGAAAAAGTAAGGAAACATAAACAAATTCGATAAACAAATTCGTGATGGTACCTGCCCATTAAAACATATTCCAAATGCACAGTGACTTTGAAAAAGTAAGGAAACAAAAAAAAATACATCTAAAAAATTTTGAGCATGACAAATTCGTGATGGTACCTGCCCATTGAAACATATTGCAAATGCACAGTGACTTTGAAAAAGTAAGGAAACATAAACAAATTCGATAAACAAATTTGTGATGGTACCTGCCCATTAAAACATATTCCAAATGCACAGTGACTTTGAAAAAGTAAGAAACAAAAAAAAATACATCTAAAATTTTTTGAGCATGACAAATTCGTGATGGTACCTGCCCATTGAAACATATTGCAAATGCACAGTGACTTTGAAAAAGTAAGGAAACATAAACAAATTCGATATACAAATTCGTGATGGTACCTGCCCATTAAAACATATTCCAAATGCACAGTGACTTTGAAAAAGTAAGAAACAAAAAAAAATACATTAAAAATTTTTGAGCATGACAAATTCGTGATGGTACCTGCCCATTGAGACATATTGCAAATGCACAGTGACTTTGAAAAAGTAAGGAAACATAAACAAATTCGATAAACAAATTCGTGATGGTACCTGCCCATTGAAACATATTGCAAATGCACAGTGACTTTGAAAAAGTAAGGAAACATAAACAAATTCGATAAACAAATTCGTGATGGTACCTGCCCATTAAAACATATTCCAAATGCACAGTGACTTTGAAAAAGTAAGGAAACAAAAAAAAATACATCTAAAAAATTTTGAGCATGACAAATTCGTGATGGTACCTGCCCATTGAAACATATTGCAAATGCACAGTGACTTTGAAAAAGTAAGGAAACATAAACAAATTCGATAAACAAATTCGTGATGGTACCTGCCCATTAAAACATATTCCAAATGCACAGTGACTTTGAAAAAGTAAGGAAACAAAAAAAAATACATCTAAAAAATTTTGAGCATGACAAATTCGTGATGGTACCTGCCCATTGAAACATATTGCAAATGCACAGTGACTTTGAAAAAGTAAGGAAACATAAACAAATTCGATAAACAAATTCGTGATGGTACCTGCCCATTAAAACATATTCCAAATGCACAGTGACTTTGAAAAAGTAAGAAACAAAAAAAAATACATCTAAAATTTTTTGAGCATGACAAATTCGTGATGGTACCTGCCCATTGAAACATATTGCAAATGCACAGTGACTTTGAAAAAGTAAGGAAACATAAACAAATTCGATAAACAAATTCGTGATGGTACCTGCCCATTAAAACATATTCCAAATGCACAGTGACTTTGAAAAAGTAAGGAAACAAAAAAAAATACATCTAAAAAATTTTGAGCATGACAAATTCGTGATGGTACCTGCCCATTGAAACATATTGCAAATGCACAGTGACTTTGAAAAAGTAAGGAAACATAAACAAATTCGATAAACAAATTTGTGATGGTACCTGCCCATTAAAACATATTCCAAATGCACAGTGACTTTGAAAAAGTAAGAAACAAAAAAAAATACATCTAAAATTTTTTGAGCATGACAAATTCGTGATGGTACCTGCCCATTGAAACATATTGCAAATGCACAGTGACTTTGAAAAAGTAAGGAAACATAAACAAATTCGATAAACAAATTCGTGATGGTACCTGCCCATTAAAACATATTCCAAATGCACAGTGACTTTGAAAAAGTAAGAAACAAAAAAAAATACATCTAAAATTTTTTGAGCATGACAAATTCGTGATGGTACCTGCCCATTGAAACATATTGCAAATGCACAGTGACTTTGAAAAAGTAAGGAAACATAAACAAATTCGATAAACAAATTCGTGATGGTACCTGCCCATTAAAACATATTCCAAATGCACAGTGACTTTGAAAAAGTAAGGAAACAAAAAAAAATACATCTAAAAAATTTTGAGCATGACAAATTCGTGATGGTACCTGCCCATTGAAACATATTGCAAATGCACAGTGACTTTGAAAAAGTAAGGAAACATAAACAAATTCGATAAACAAATTCGTGATGGTACCTGCCCATTAAAACATATTCCAAATGCACAGTGACTTTGAAAAAGTAAGAAACAAAAAAAAATACATCTAAAATTTTTTGAGCATGACAAATTCGTGATGGTACCTGCCCATTGAAACATATTGCAAATGCACAGTGACTTTGAAAAAGTAAGGAAACATAAACAAATTCGATAAACAAATTCGTGATGGTACCTGCCCATTGAAACATATTGCAAATGCACAGTGACTTTGAAAAAGTAAGGAAACATAAACAAATTCGATAAACAAATTCGTGATGGTACCTGCCCATTAAAACATATTCCAAATGCACAGTGACTTTGAAAAAGTAAGAAACAAAAAAAAATACATCTAAAATTTTTTGAGCATGACAAATTCGTGATGGTACCTGCCCATTGAAACATATTGCAAATGCACAGTGACTTTGAAAAAGTAAGGAAACATAAACAAATTCGATAAACAAATTCGTGATGGTACCTGCCCATTAAAACATATTCCAAATGCACAGTGACTTTGAAAAAGTAAGGAAACAAAAAAAAATACATCTAAAAAATTTTGAGCATGACAAATTCGTGATGGTACCTGCCCATTGAAACATATTGCAAATGCACAGTGACTTTGAAAAAGTAAGGAAACATAAACAAATTCGATAAACAAATTCGTGATGGTACCTGCCCATTAAAACATATTCCAAATGCACAGTGACTTTGAAAAAGTAAGAAACAAAAAAAAATACATCTAAAATTTTTTGAGCATGACAAATTCGTGATGGTACCTGCCCATTGAAACATATTGCAAATGCACAGTGACTTTGAAAAAGTAAGGAAACATAAACAAATTCGATAAACAAATTCGTGATGGTACCTGCCCATTAAAACATATTCCAAATGCACAGTGACTTTGAAAAAGTAAGAAACAAAAAAAAATACATCTAAAATTTTTTGAGCATGACAAATTCGTGATGGTACCTGCCCATTGAAACATATTGCAAATGCACAGTGACTTTGAAAAAGTAAGGAAACATAAACAAATTCGATAAACAAATTCGTGATGGTACCTGCCCATTAAAACATATTCCAAATGCACAGTGACTTTGAAAAAGTAAGAAACAAAAAAAAATACATCTAAAATTTTTTGAGCATGACAAATTCGTGATGGTACCTGCCCATTGAAACATATTGCAAATGCACAGTGACTTTGAAAAAGTAAGGAAACATAAACAAATTCGATAAACAAATTCGTGATGGTACCTGCCCATTAAAACATATTCCAAATGCACAGTGACTTTGAAAAAGTAAGAAACAAAAAAAAATACATCTAAAAAATGTTGAGCATGACAAATTCGTGATGGTACCTGCCCATTGAAACATATTGCAAATGCACAGTGACTTTGAAAAAGTAAGGAAACATAAACAAATTCGATAAACAAATTCGTGATGGTACCTGCCCATTGAAACATATTGCAAATGCACAGTGACTTTGAAAAAGTAAGGAAACATAAACAAATTCGATAAACAAATTCGTGATGGTACCTGCCCATTAAAACATATTCCAAATGCACAGTGACTTTGAAAAAGTAAGGAAACAAAAAAAAATACATCAAAAAAATTTTGAGCATGACAAATTCGTGATGGTACCTGCCCATTGAAACATATTGCAAATGCACAGTGACTTTGAAAAAGTAAGGAAACATAAACAAATTCGATAAACAAATTCGTGATGGTACCTGCCCATTAAAACATATTCCAAATGCACAGTGACTTTGAAAAAGTAAGAAACAAAAAAAAATACATCTAAAATTTTTTGAGCATGACAAATTCGTGATGGTACCTGCCCATTGAAACATATTGCAAATGCACAGTGACTTTGAAAAAGTAAGGAAACATAAACAAATTCGATATACAAATTCGTGATGGTACCTGCCCATTAAAACATATTCCAAATGCACAGTGACTTTGAAAAAGTAAGAAACAAAAAAAAATACATCTAAAAAATTTTGAGCATGACAAATTCGTGATGGTACCTGCCCATTGAAACATATTGCAAATGCACAGTGACTTTGAAAAAGTAAGGAAACATAAACAAATTCGATAAACAAATTCGTGATGGTACCTGCCCATTGAAACATATTGCAAATGCACAGTGACTTTGAAAAAGTAAGGAAACATAAACAAATTCGATAAACAAATTCGTGATGGTACCTGCCCATTAAAACATATTCCAAATGCACAGTGACTTTGAAAAAGTAAGGAAACAAAAAAAAATACATCTAAAAAATTTTGAGCATGACAAATTCGTGATGGTACCTGCCCATTGAAACATATTGCAAATGCACAGTGACTTTGAAAAAGTAAGGAAACATAAACAAATTCGATAAACAAATTCGTGATGGTACCTGCCCATTAAAACATATTCCAAATGCACAGTGACTTTGAAAAAGTAAGAAACAAAAAAAAATACATCTAAAATTTTTTGAGCATGACAAATTCGTGATGGTACCTGCCCATTGAAACATATTGCAAATGCACAGTGACTTTGAAAAAGTAAGGAAACATAAACAAATTCGATAAACAAATTCGTGATGGTACCTGCCCATTAAAACATATTCCAAATGCACAGTGACTTTGAAAAAGTAAGGAAACAAAAAAAAATACATCTAAAAAATTTTGAGCATGACAAATTCGTGATGGTACCTGCCCATTGAAACATATTGCAAATGCACAGTGACTTTGAAAAAGTAAGGAAACATAAACAAATTCGATAAACAAATTTGTGATGGTACCTGCCCATTAAAACATATTCCAAATGCACAGTGACTTTGAAAAAGTAAGAAACAAAAAAAAATACATCTAAAATTTTTTGAGCATGACAAATTCGTGATGGTACCTGCCCATTGAAACATATTGCAAATGCACAGTGACTTTGAAAAAGTAAGGAAACATAAACAAATTCGATAAACAAATTCGTGATGGTACCTGCCCATTGAAACATATTGCAAATGCACAGTGACTTTGAAAAAGTAAGGAAACATAAACAAATTCGATAAACAAATTCGTGATGGTACCTGCCCATTAAAACATATTCCAAATGCACAGTGACTTTGAAAAAGTAAGGAAACAAAAAAAAATACATCTAAAAAATTTTGAGCATGACAAATTCGTGATGGTACCTGCCCATTGAAACATATTGCAAATGCACAGTGACTTTGAAAAAGTAAGGAAACATAAACAAATTCGATAAACAAATTCGTGATGGTACCTGCCCATTAAAACATATTCCAAATGCACAGTGACTTTGAAAAAGTAAGAAACAAAAAAAAATACATCTAAAAAATTTTGAGCATGACAAATTCGTGATGGTACCTGCCCATTGAAACATATTGCAAATGCACAGTGACTTTGAAAAAGTAAGGAAACATAAACAAATTCGATAAACAAATTCGTGATGGTACCTGCCCATTAAAACATATTGCAAATGCACAGAGACTTTGAAAAAGTAAGGAAACATAAACAAAAAAACATCCCAAAAAATGTTGGGTAACCAGCTGCATATTTTAGATCACAAGCTTGAATTTTGAGCATGACAAATTCGTGATGGTACCTGCCCATTAAAACATATTGCAAATGCACAGTGACTTTGAAAAAGTAAGGAAACATAAACAAAAAAACATCCCAAATTTTTTTTTTTGGGTTACCAGTTGCATATTTTAGATCACCAGGTGCACATTTCAGGTCACCAGGTGCACATTTCAGATCACCAGGTGCACGGAGGAAAATATTTACTTTTGACTTTGACTTTTGACTTCCTATGACATCATATTGCAAATGGAGAAAACATATGCCTTATGCACAAGTAAAACAAAAAGAAATATGTAATACAAGTTGACCAAGGTATAGTTTGAGCAAAGTAAAGTTTGAATTTTGAGCATGACAAATTCGTGATGGTACCTGCCCATTAAAACATATTGCAAATGCACAGTGACTTTGAAAAAGTAAGGAAACATAAACAAAAAAACATCCCAAAATTTTTTTTGGGGGTTACCAGTTGCATATTTTAGATCACCAGGTGCACATTTCAGGTCACCAGGTGCACATTTCAGATCACCAGGTGCACGGAGGAAAATATTTACTTTTGACTTTGACTTTTGACTTCCTATGACATCATATTGCAAATGGAGAAAACATATGCCTTATGCACAAGTAAAACAAAAATAAATATGTAATACAAGTTGACCAAGGTATAGTTTGAGCAAAGTAAAGTTTGAATTTTGAGCATGACAAATTCGTGATGGTACCTGCCCATTAAAACATATTGCAAATGCACAGTGACTTTGAAAAAGTAAGGAAACATAAACAAATTCGATAAACAAATTCGTGATGGTACCTGCCCATTAAAACATATTCCAAATGCACAGTGACTTTGAAAAAGTAAGGAAACATAAACAAATTCGATAAACAAATTCGTGATGGTACCTCTCCATTAAAACATATTCCAAATGCACAGTGACTTTGAAAAAGTAAGGAAACAAAAAAAAATACATCTAAAAAATTTTGAGCATGACAAATTCGTGATGGTACCTGCCCATTGAAACATATTGCAAATGCACAGTGACTTTGAAAAAGTAAGGAAACATAAACAAATTCGATAAACAAATTCGTGATGGTACCTGCCCATTGAAACATATTGCAAATGCACAGTGACTTTGAAAAAGTAAGGAAACATAAACAAATTCGATAAACAAATTCGTGATGGTACCTGCCCATTAAAACATATTCCAAATGCACAGTGACTTTGAAAAAGTAAGAAACAAAAAAAAAATACATCTAAAATTTTTTGAGCATGACAAATTCGTGATGGTACCTGCCCATTGAAACATATTGCAAATGCACAGTGACTTTGAAAAAGTAAGGAAACATAAACAAATTCGATAAACAAATTCGTGATGGTACCTGCCCATTAAAACATATTCCAAATGCACAGTGACTTTGAAAAAGTAAGAAACAAAAAAAAATACATCTACATTTTTTTGAGCATGACAAATTCGTGATGGTACCTGCCCATTGAAACATATTGCAAATGCACAGTGACTTTGAAAAAGTAAGGAAACATAAACAAATTCGATAAACAAATTCGTGATGGTACCTGCCCATTAAAACATATTCCAAATGCACAGTGACTTTGAAAAAGTAAGGAAACAAAAAAAAATACATCTAAAAAATTTTGAGCATGACAAATTCGTGATGGTACCTGCCCATTGAAACATATTGCAAATGCACAGTGACTTTGAAAAAGTAAGGAAACATAAACAAATTCGATAAACAAATTCGTGATGGTACCTGCCCATTAAAACATATTCCAAATGCACAGTGACTTTGAAAAAGTAAGGAAACAAAAAAAAATACATCTAAAAAATTTTGAGCATGACAAATTCGTGATGGTACCTGCCCATTGAAACATATTGCAAATGCACAGTGACTTTGAAAAAGTAAGGAAACATAAACAAATTCGATAAACAAATTCGTGATGGTACCTGCCCATTAAAACATATTCCAAATGCACAGTGACTTTGAAAAAGTAAGAAACAAAAAAAAATACATCTAAAAAATTTTGAGCATGACAAATTCGTGATGGTACCTGCCCATTGAAACATATTGCAAATGCACAGTGACTTTGAAAAAGTAAGGAAACATAAACAAATTCGATAAACAAATTCGTGATGGTACCTGCCCATTAAAACATATTGCAAATGCACAGAGACTTTGAAAAAGTAAGGAAACATAAACAAAAAAACATCCCAAAAAATGTTGGGTAACCAGCTGCATATTTTAGATCACAAGCTTGAATTTTGAGCATGACAAATTCGTGATGGTACCTGCCCATTAAAACATATTGCAAATGCACAGTGACTTTGAAAAAGTAAGGAAACATAAACAAAAAAACATCCCAAATTTTTTTTTTTGGGTTACCAGTTGCATATTTTAGATCACCAGGTGCACATTTCAGGTCACCAGGTGCACATTTCAGATCACCAGGTGCACGGAGGAAAATATTTACTTTTGACTTTGACTTTTGACTTCCTATGACATCATATTGCAAATGGAGAAAACATATGCCTTATGCACAAGTAAAACAAAAAGAAATATGTAATACAAGTTGACCAAGGTATAGTTTGAGCAAAGTAAAGTTTGAATTTTGAGCATGACAAATTCGTGATGGTACCTGCCCATTAAAACATATTGCAAATGCACAGTGACTTTGAAAAAGTAAGGAAACATAAACAAAAAAACATCCCAAAATTTTTTTTGGGGGTTACCAGTTGCATATTTTAGATCACCAGGTGCACATTTCAGGTCACCAGGTGCACATTTCAGATCACCAGGTGCACGGAGGAAAATATTTACTTTTGACTTTGACTTTTGACTTCCTATGACATCATATTGCAAATGGAGAAAACATATGCCTTATGCACAAGTAAAACAAAAATAAATATGTAATACAAGTTGACCAAGGTATAGTTTGAGCAAAGTAAAGTTTGAATTTTGAGCATGACAAATTCGTGATGGTACCTGCCCATTAAAACATATTGCAAATGCACAGTGACTTTGAAAAAGTAAGGAAACATAAACAAATTCGATAAACAAATTCGTGATGGTACCTGCCCATTAAAACATATTCCAAATGCACAGTGACTTTGAAAAAGTAAGGAAACATAAACAAATTCGATAAACAAATTCGTGATGGTACCTCTCCATTAAAACATATTCCAAATGCACAGTGACTTTGAAAAAGTAAGGAAACAAAAAAAAATACATCTAAAAAATTTTGAGCATGACAAATTCGTGATGGTACCTGCCCATTGAAACATATTGCAAATGCACAGTGACTTTGAAAAAGTAAGGAAACATAAACAAATTCGATAAACAAATTCGTGATGGTACCTGCCCATTGAAACATATTGCAAATGCACAGTGACTTTGAAAAAGTAAGGAAACATAAACAAATTCGATAAACAAATTCGTGATGGTACCTGCCCATTAAAACATATTCCAAATGCACAGTGACTTTGAAAAAGTAAGAAACAAAAAAAAAATACATCTAAAATTTTTTGAGCATGACAAATTCGTGATGGTACCTGCCCATTGAAACATATTGCAAATGCACAGTGACTTTGAAAAAGTAAGGAAACATAAACAAATTCGATAAACAAATTCGTGATGGTACCTGCCCATTAAAACATATTCCAAATGCACAGTGACTTTGAAAAAGTAAGAAACAAAAAAAAATACATCTAAATTTTTTTGAGCATGACAAATTCGTGATGGTACCTGCCCATTGAAACATATTGCAAATGCACAGTGACTTTGAAAAAGTAAGGAAACATAAACAAATTCGATAAACAAATTCGTGATGGTACCTGCCCATTAAAACATATTCCAAATGCACAGTGACTTTGAAAAAGTAAGAAACAAAAAAAAATACATCTAAAAAATTTTGAGCATGACAAATTCGTGATGGTACCTGCCCATTGAAACATATTGCAAATGCACAGTGACTTTGAAAAAGTAAGGAAACATAAACAAATTCGATAAACAAATTCGTGATGGTACCTGCCCATTGAAACATATTGCAAATGCACAGTGACTTTGAAAAAGTAAGGAAACATAAACAAATTCGATAAACAAATTCGTGATGGTACCTGCCCATTAAAACATATTCCAAATGCACAGTGACTTTGAAAAAGTAAGGAAACAAAAAAAAATACATCTAAAAAATTTTGAGCATGACAAATTCGTGATGGTACCTGCCCATTGAAACATATTGCAAATGCACAGTGACTTTGAAAAAGTAAGGAAACATAAACAAATTCGATAAACAAATTCGTGATGGTACCTGCCCATTAAAACATATTCCAAATGCACAGTGACTTTGAAAAAGTAAGAAACAAAAAAAAAATACATCTAAAATTTTTTGAGCATGACAAATTCGTGATGGTACCTGCCCATTGAAACATATTGCAAATGCACAGTGACTTTGAAAAAGTAAGGAAACATAAACAAATTCGATAAACAAATTCGTGAAGGTACCTGCCCATTAAAACATATTCCAAATGCACAGTGACTTTGAAAAAGTAAGAAACAAAAAAAAATACATCTAAATTTTTTTGAGCATGACAAATTCGTGATGGTACCTGCCCATTGAAACATATTGCAAATGCACAGTGACTTTGAAAAAGTAAGGAAACATAAACAAATTCGATAAACAAATTCGTGATGGTACCTGCCCATTAAAACATATTCCAAATGCACAGTGACTTTGAAAAAGTAAGAAACAAAAAAAAAATACATCTAAAAAATTTTGAGCATGACAAATTCGTGATGGTACCTGCCCATTGAAACATATTGCAAATGCACAGTGACTTTGAAAAAGTAAGGAAACATAAACAAATTCGATAAACAAATTCGTGATGGTACCTGCCCATTGAAACATATTGCAAATGCACAGTGACTTTGAAAAAGTAAGGAAACATAAACAAATTCGATAAACAAATTCGTGATGGTACCTGCCCATTAAAACATATTCCAAATGCACAGTGACTTTGAAAAAGTAAGGAAACAAAAAAAAATACATCTAAAAAATTTTGAGCATGACAAATTCGTGATGGTACCTGCCCATTGAAACATATTGCAAATGCACAGTGACTTTGAAAAAGTAAGGAAACATAAACAAATTCGATAAACAAATTCGTGATGGTACCTGCCCATTAAAACATATTCCAAATGCACAGTGACTTTGAAAAAGTAAGAAACAAAAAAAAATACATCTAAAATTTTTTGAGCATGACAAATTCGTGATGGTACCTGCCCATTGAAACATATTGCAAATGCACAGTGACTTTGAAAAAGTAAGGAAACATAAACAAATTCGATATACAAATTCGTGATGGTACCTGCCCATTAAAACATATTCCAAATGCACAGTGACTTTGAAAAAGTAAGAAACAAAAAAAAATACATCTAAAAAATGTTGAGCATGACAAATTCGTGATGGTACCTGCCCATTGAAACATATTGCAAATGCACAGTGACTTTGAAAAAGTAAGGAAACATAAACAAATTCGATAAACAAATTCGTGATGGTACCTGCCCATTGAAACATATTGCAAATGCACAGTGACTTTGAAAAAGTAAGGAAACATAAACAAATTCGATAAACAAATTCGTGATGGTACCTGCCCATTAAAACATATTCCAAATGCACAGTGACTTTGAAAAAGTAAGGAAACAAAAAAAAATACATCTAAAAAATTTTGAGCATGACAAATTCGTGATGGTACCTGCCCATTGAAACATATTGCAAATGCACAGTGACTTTGAAAAAGTAAGGAAACATAAACAAATTCGATAAACAAATTCGTGATGGTACCTGCCCATTAAAACATATTCCAAATGCACAGTGACTTTGAAAAAGTAAGAAACAAAAAAAAATACATCTAAATTTTTTTGAGCATGACAAATTCGTGATGGTACCTGCCCATTGAAACATATTGCAAATGCACAGTGACTTTGAAAAAGTAAGGAAACATAAACAAATTCGATAAACAAATTCGTGATGGTACCTGCCCATTAAAACATATTCCAAATGCACAGTGACTTTGAAAAAGTAAGAAACAAAAAAAAATACATCTAAAATTTTTTGAGCATGACAAATTCGTGATGGTACCTGCCCATTGAAACATATTGCAAATGCACAGTGACTTTGAAAAAGTAAGGAAACATAAACAAATTCGATAAACAAATTCGTGATGGTACCTGCCCATTAAAACATATTCCAAATGCACAGTGACTTTGAAAAAGTAAGGAAACAAAAAAAAATACATCTAAAAAATTTTGAGCATGACAAATTCGTGATGGTACCTGCCCATTGAAACATATTGCAAATGCACAGTGACTTTGAAAAAGTAAGGAAACATAAACAAATTCGATATACAAATTCGTGATGGTACCTGCCCATTAAAACATATTCCAAATGCACAGTGACTTTGAAAAAGTAAGAAACAAAAAAAAATACATCTAAAAAATGTTGAGCATGACAAATTCGTGATGGTACCTGCCCATTGAAACATATTGCAAATGCACAGTGACTTTGAAAAAGTAAGGAAACATAAACAAATTCGATAAACAAATTCGTGATGGTACCTGCCCATTGAAACATATTGCAAATGCACAGTGACTTTGAAAAAGTAAGGAAACATAAACAAATTCGATAAACAAATTCGTGATGGTACCTGCCCATTAAAACATATTCCAAATGCACAGTGACTTTGAAAAAGTAAGGAAACAAAAAAAAATACATCTAAAAAATTTTGAGCATGACAAATTCGTGATGGTACCTGCCCATTGAAACATATTGCAAATGCACAGTGACTTTGAAAAAGTAAGGAAACATAAACAAATTCGATAAACAAATTCGTGATGGTACCTGCCCATTAAAACATATTCCAAATGCACAGTGACTTTGAAAAAGTAAGAAACAAAAAAAAATACATCTAAATTTTTTTGAGCATGACAAATTCGTGATGGTACCTGCCCATTGAAACATATTGCAAATGCACAGTGACTTTGAAAAAGTAAGGAAACATAAACAAATTCGATAAACAAATTCGTGATGGTACCTGCCCATTAAAACATATTCCAAATGCACAGTGACTTTGAAAAAGTAAGAAACAAAAAAAAATACATCTAAAATTTTTTGAGCATGACAAATTCGTGATGGTACCTGCCCATTGAAACATATTGCAAATGCACAGTGACTTTGAAAAAGTAAGGAAACATAAACAAATTCGATAAACAAATTCGTGATGGTACCTGCCCATTAAAACATATTCCAAATGCACAGTGACTTTGAAAAAGTAAGGAAACAAAAAAAAATACATCTAAAAAATTTTGAGCATGACAAATTCGTGATGGTACCTGCCCATTGAAACATATTGCAAATGCACAGTGACTTTGAAAAAGTAAGGAAACATAAACAAATTCGATATACAAATTCGTGATGGTACCTGCCCATTAAAACATATTCCAAATGCACAGTGACTTTGAAAAAGTAAGAAACAAAAAAAAATACATCTAAAAAATTTTGAGCATGACAAATTCGTGATGGTACCTGCCCATTGAAACATATTGCAAATGCACAGTGACTTTGAAAAAGTAAGGAAACATAAACAAATTCGATAAACAAATTCGTGATGGTACCTGCCCATTGAAACATATTGCAAATGCACAGTGACTTTGAAAAAGTAAGGAAACATAAACAAATTCGATAAACAAATTCGTGATGGTACCTGCCCATTAAAACATATTCCAAATGCACAGTGACTTTGAAAAAGTAAGGAAACAAAAAAAAATACATCTAAAAAATTTTGAGCATGACAAATTCGTGATGGTACCTGCCCATTGAAACATATTGCAAATGCACAGTGACTTTGAAAAAGTAAGGAAACATAAACAAATTCGATAAACAAATTCGTGATGGTACCTGCCCATTAAAACATATTCCAAATGCACAGTGACTTTGAAAAAGTAAGAAACAAAAAAAAATACATCTAACATTTTTTGAGCATGACAAATTCGTGATGGTACCTGCCCATTGAAACATATTGCAAATGCACAGTGACTTTGAAAAAGTAAGGAAACATAAACAAATTCGATAAACAAATTCGTGATGGTACCTGCCCATTAAAACATATTCCAAATGCACAGTGACTTTGAAAAAGTAAGGAAACAAAAAAAAATACATCTAAAAAATTGAGCATGACAAATTCGTGATGGTACCTGCCCATTGAAACATATTGCAAATGCACAGTGACTTTGAAAAAGTAAGGAAACATAAACAAATTCGATAAACAAATTTGTGATGGTACCTGCCCATTAAAACATATTCCAAATGCACAGTGACTTTGAAAAAGTAAGAAACAAAAAAAAATACATCTAAAATTTTTTGAGCATGACAAATTCGTGATGGTACCTGCCCATTGAAACATATTGCAAATGCACAGTGACTTTGAAAAAGTAAGGAAACATAAACAAATTCGATATACAAATTCGTGATGGTACCTGCCCATTAAAACATATTCCAAATGCACAGTGACTTTGAAAAAGTAAGAAACAAAAAAAAATACATCTAAAAATTTTTGAGCATGACAAATTCGTGATGGTACCTGCCCATTGAGACATATTGCAAATGCACAGTGACTTTGAAAAAGTAAGGAAACATAAACAAATTCGATAAACAAATTCGTGATGGTACCTGCCCATTGAAACATATTGCAAATGCACAGTGACTTTGAAAAAGTAAGGAAACATAAACAAATTCGATAAACAAATTCGTGATGGTACCTGCCCATTAAAACATATTCCAAATGCACAGTGACTTTGAAAAAGTAAGGAAACAAAAAAAAATACATCTAAAAAATTTTGAGCATGACAAATTCGTGATGGTACCTGCCCATTGAAACATATTGCAAATGCACAGTGACTTTGAAAAAGTAAGGAAACATAAACAAATTCGATAAACAAATTCGTGATGGTACCTGCCCATTAAAACATATTCCAAATGCACAGTGACTTTGAAAAAGTAAGGAAACAAAAAAAAATACATCTAAAAAATTTTGAGCATGACAAATTCGTGATGGTACCTGCCCATTGAAACATATTGCAAATGCACAGTGACTTTGAAAAAGTAAGGAAACATAAACAAATTCGATAAACAAATTTGTGATGGTACCTGCCCATTAAAACATATTCCAAATGCACAGTGACTTTGAAAAAGTAAGAAACAAAAAAAAATACATCTAAAATTTTTTGAGCATGACAAATTCGTGATGGTACCTGCCCATTGAAACATATTGCAAATGCACAGTGACTTTGAAAAAGTAAGGAAACATAAACAAATTCGATAAACAAATTCGTGATGGTACCTGCCCATTAAAACATATTCCAAATGCACAGTGACTTTGAAAAAGTAAGGAAACAAAAAAAAATACATCTAAAAAATTTTGAGCATGACAAATTCGTGATGGTACCTGCCCATTGAAACATATTGCAAATGCACAGTGACTTTGAAAAAGTAAGGAAACATAAACAAATTCGATAAACAAATTTGTGATGGTACCTGCCCATTAAAACATATTCCAAATGCACAGTGACTTTGAAAAAGTAAGAAACAAAAAAAAATACATCTAAAATTTTTTGAGCATGACAAATTCGTGATGGTACCTGCCCATTGAAACATATTGCAAATGCACAGTGACTTTGAAAAAGTAAGGAAACATAAACAAATTCGATAAACAAATTCGTGATGGTACCTGCCCATTAAAACATATTCCAAATGCACAGTGACTTTGAAAAAGTAAGAAACAAAAAAAAATACATCTAAAATTTTTTGAGCATGACAAATTCGTGATGGTACCTGCCCATTGAAACATATTGCAAATGCACAGTGACTTTGAAAAAGTAAGGAAACATAAACAAATTCGATAAACAAATTCGTGATGGTACCTGCCCATTAAAACATATTCCAAATGCACAGTGACTTTGAAAAAGTAAGGAAACAAAAAAAAATACATCTAAAAAATTTTGAGCATGACAAATTCGTGATGGTACCTGCCCATTGAAACATATTGCAAATGCACAGTGACTTTGAAAAAGTAAGGAAACATAAACAAATTCGATAAACAAATTCGTGATGGTACCTGCCCATTAAAACATATTCCAAATGCACAGTGACTTTGAAAAAGTAAGAAACAAAAAAAAATACATCTAAAATTTTTTGAGCATGACAAATTCGTGATGGTACCTGCCCATTGAAACATATTGCAAATGCACAGTGACTTTGAAAAAGTAAGGAAACATAAACAAATTCGATATACAAATTCGTGATGGTACCTGCCCATTAAAACATATTCCAAATGCACAGTGACTTTGAAAAAGTAAGAAACAAAAAAAAATACATCTAAAAATTTTTGAGCATGACAAATTCGTGATGGTACCTGCCCATTGAAACATATTGCAAATGCACAGTGACTTTGAAAAAGTAAGGAAACATAAACAAATTCGATAAACAAATTCGTGATGGTACCTGCCCATTGAAACATATTGCAAATGCACAGTGACTTTGAAAAAGTAAGGAAACATAAACAAATTCGATAAACAAATTCGTGATGGTACCTGCCCATTAAAACATATTCCAAATGCACAGTGACTTTGAAAAAGTAAGGAAACAAAAAAAAATACATCTAAAAAATTTTGAGCATGACAAATTCGTGATGGTACCTGCCCATTGAAACATATTGCAAATGCACAGTGACTTTGAAAAAGTAAGGAAACATAAACAAATTCGATAAACAAATTCGTGATGGTACCTGCCCATTAAAACATATTCCAAATGCACAGTGACTTTGAAAAAGTAAGAAACAAAAAAAAATACATCTAAATTTTTTTGAGCATGACAAATTCGTGATGGTACCTGCCCATTGAAACATATTGCAAATGCACAGTGACTTTGAAAAAGTAAGGAAACATAAACAAATTCGATAAACAAATTCGTGATGGTACCTGCCCATTAAAACATATTCCAAATGCACAGTGACTTTGAAAAAGTAAGAAACAAAAAAAAATACATCTAAAATTTTTTGAGCATGACAAATTCGTGATGGTACCTGCCCATTGAAACATATTGCAAATGCACAGTGACTTTGAAAAAGTAAGGAAACATAAACAAATTCGATAAACAAATTCGTGATGGTACCTGCCCATTAAAACATATTCCAAATGCACAGTGACTTTGAAAAAGTAAGGAAACAAAAAAAAATACATCTAAAAAATTTTGAGCATGACAAATTCGTGATGGTACCTGCCCATTGAAACATATTGCAAATGCACAGTGACTTTGAAAAAGTAAGGAAACATAAACAAATTCGATATACAAATTCGTGATGGTACCTGCCCATTAAAACATATTCCAAATGCACAGTGACTTTGAAAAAGTAAGAAACAAAAAAAAATACATCTAAAAAATGTTGAGCATGACAAATTCGTGATGGTACCTGCCCATTGAAACATATTGCAAATGCACAGTGACTTTGAAAAAGTAAGGAAACATAAACAAATTCGATAAACAAATTCGTGATGGTACCTGCCCATTGAAACATATTGCAAATGCACAGTGACTTTGAAAAAGTAAGGAAACATAAACAAATTCGATAAACAAATTCGTGATGGTACCTGCCCATTAAAACATATTCCAAATGCACAGTGACTTTGAAAAAGTAAGGAAACAAAAAAAAATACATCTAAAAAATTTTGAGCATGACAAATTCGTGATGGTACCTGCCCATTGAAACATATTGCAAATGCACAGTGACTTTGAAAAAGTAAGGAAACATAAACAAATTCGATAAACAAATTCGTGATGGTACCTGCCCATTAAAACATATTCCAAATGCACAGTGACTTTGAAAAAGTAAGAAACAAAAAAAAATACATCTAAATTTTTTTGAGCATGACAAATTCGTGATGGTACCTGCCCATTGAAACATATTGCAAATGCACAGTGACTTTGAAAAAGTAAGGAAACATAAACAAATTCAATAAACAAATTCGTGATGGTACCTGCCCATTAAAACATATTCCAAATGCACAGTGACTTTGAAAAAGTAAGAAACAAAAAAAAATACATCTAAAATTTTTTGAGCATGACAAATTCGTGATGGTACCTGCCCATTGAAACATATTGCAAATGCACAGTGACTTTGAAAAAGTAAGGAAACATAAACAAATTCGATAAACAAATTCGTGATGGTACCTGCCCATTAAAACATATTCCAAATGCACAGTGACTTTGAAAAAGTAAGGAAACAAAAAAAAATACATCTAAAAAATTTTGAGCATGACAAATTCGTGATGGTACCTGCCCATTGAAACATATTGCAAATGCACAGTGACTTTGAAAAAGTAAGGAAACATAAACAAATTCGATATACAAATTCGTGATGGTACCTGCCCATTAAAACATATTCCAAATGCACAGTGACTTTGAAAAAGTAAGAAACAAAAAAAAATACATCTAAAAAATTTTGAGCATGACAAATTCGTGATGGTACCTGCCCATTGAAACATATTGCAAATGCACAGTGACTTTGAAAAAGTAAGGAAACATAAACAAATTCGATAAACAAATTCGTGATGGTACCTGCCCATTGAAACATATTGCAAATGCACAGTGACTTTGAAAAAGTAAGGAAACATAAACAAATTCGATAAACAAATTCGTGATGGTACCTGCCCATTAAAACATATTCCAAATGCACAGTGACTTTGAAAAAGTAAGGAAACAAAAAAAAATACATCTAAAAAATTTTGAGCATGACAAATTCGTGATGGTACCTGCCCATTGAAACATATTGCAAATGCACAGTGACTTTGAAAAAGTAAGGAAACATAAACAAATTCGATAAACAAATTCGTGATGGTACCTGCCCATTAAAACATATTCCAAATGCACAGTGACTTTGAAAAAGTAAGAAACAAAAAAAAATACATCTAACATTTTTTGAGCATGACAAATTCGTGATGGTACCTGCCCATTGAAACATATTGCAAATGCACAGTGACTTTGAAAAAGTAAGGAAACATAAACAAATTCGATAAACAAATTCGTGATGGTACCTGCCCATTAAAACATATTCCAAATGCACAGTGACTTTGAAAAAGTAAGGAAACAAAAAAAAATACATCTAAAAAATTGAGCATGACAAATTCGTGATGGTACCTGCCCATTGAAACATATTGCAAATGCACAGTGACTTTGAAAAAGTAAGGAAACATAAACAAATTCGATAAACAAATTTGTGATGGTACCTGCCCATTAAAACATATTCCAAATGCACAGTGACTTTGAAAAAGTAAGAAACAAAAAAAAATACATCTAAAATTTTTTGAGCATGACAAATTCGTGATGGTACCTGCCCATTGAAACATATTGCAAATGCACAGTGACTTTGAAAAAGTAAGGAAACATAAACAAATTCGATATACAAATTCGTGATGGTACCTGCCCATTAAAACATATTCCAAATGCACAGTGACTTTGAAAAAGTAAGAAACAAAAAAAAATACATCTAAAAATTTTTGAGCATGACAAATTCGTGATGGTACCTGCCCATTGAGACATATTGCAAATGCACAGTGACTTTGAAAAAGTAAGGAAACATAAACAAATTCGATAAACAAATTCGTGATGGTACCTGCCCATTAAAACATATTCCAAATGCACAGTGACTTTGAAAAAGTAAGGAAACAAAAAAAAATACATCTAAAAAATTTTGAGCATGACAAATTCGTGATGGTACCTGCCCATTGAAACATATTGCAAATGCACAGTGACTTTGAAAAAGTAAGGAAACATAAACAAATTCGATAAACAAATTCGTGATGGTACCTGCCCATTAAAACATATTCCAAATGCACAGTGACTTTGAAAAAGTAAGGAAACAAAAAAAAATACATCTAAAAAATTTTGAGCATGACAAATTCGTGATGGTACCTGCCCATTGAAACATATTGCAAATGCACAGTGACTTTGAAAAAGTAAGGAAACATAAACAAATTCGATAAACAAATTTGTGATGGTACCTGCCCATTAAAACATATTCCAAATGCACAGTGACTTTGAAAAAGTAAGAAACAAAAAAAAATACATCTAAAATTTTTTGAGCATGACAAATTCGTGATGGTACCTGCCCATTGAAACATATTGCAAATGCACAGTGACTTTGAAAAAGTAAGGAAACATAAACAAATTCGATAAACAAATTCGTGATGGTACCTGCCCATTAAAACATATTCCAAATGCACAGTGACTTTGAAAAAGTAAGGAAACAAAAAAAAATACATCTAAAAAATTTTGAGCATGACAAATTCGTGATGGTACCTGCCCATTGAAACATATTGCAAATGCACAGTGACTTTGAAAAAGTAAGGAAACATAAACAAATTCGATAAACAAATTTGTGATGGTACCTGCCCATTAAAACATATTCCAAATGCACAGTGACTTTGAAAAAGTAAGAAACAAAAAAAAATACATCTAAAATTTTTTGAGCATGACAAATTCGTGATGGTACCTGCCCATTGAAACATATTGCAAATGCACAGTGACTTTGAAAAAGTAAGGAAACATAAACAAATTCGATAAACAAATTCGTGATGGTACCTGCCCATTAAAACATATTCCAAATGCACAGTGACTTTGAAAAAGTAAGAAACAAAAAAAAATACATCTAAAATTTTTTGAGCATGACAAATTCGTGATGGTACCTGCCCATTGAAACATATTGCAAATGCACAGTGACTTTGAAAAAGTAAGGAAACATAAACAAATTCGATAAACAAATTCGTGATGGTACCTGCCCATTAAAACATATTCCAAATGCACAGTGACTTTGAAAAAGTAAGGAAACAAAAAAAAATACATCTAAAAAATTTTGAGCATGACAAATTCGTGATGGTACCTGCCCATTGAAACATATTGCAAATGCACAGTGACTTTGAAAAAGTAAGGAAACATAAACAAATTCGATAAACAAATTCGTGATGGTACCTGCCCATTAAAACATATTCCAAATGCACAGTGACTTTGAAAAAGTAAGAAACAAAAAAAAATACATCTAAAATTTTTTGAGCATGACAAATTCGTGATGGTACCTGCCCATTGAAACATATTGCAAATGCACAGTGACTTTGAAAAAGTAAGGAAACATAAACAAATTCGATATACAAATTCGTGATGGTACCTGCCCATTAAAACATATTCCAAATGCACAGTGACTTTGAAAAAGTAAGAAACAAAAAAAAATACATCTAAAAATTTTTGAGCATGACAAATTCGTGATGGTACCTGCCCATTGAAACATATTGCAAATGCACAGTGACTTTGAAAAAGTAAGGAAACATAAACAAATTCGATAAACAAATTCGTGATGGTACCTGCCCATTGAAACATATTGCAAATGCACAGTGACTTTGAAAAAGTAAGGAAACATAAACAAATTCGATAAACAAATTCGTGATGGTACCTGCCCATTAAAACATATTCCAAATGCACAGTGACTTTGAAAAAGTAAGGAAACAAAAAAAAATACATCTAAAAAATTTTGAGCATGACAAATTCGTGATGGTACCTGCCCATTGAAACATATTGCAAATGCACAGTGACTTTGAAAAAGTAAGGAAACATAAACAAATTCGATAAACAAATTCGTGATGGTACCTGCCCATTAAAACATATTCCAAATGCACAGTGACTTTGAAAAAGTAAGAAACAAAAAAAAATACATCTATAATTTTTTGAGCATGACAAATTCGTGATGGTACCTGCCCATTGAAACATATTGCAAATGCACAGTGACTTTGAAAAAGTAAGGAAACATAAACAAATTCGATAAACAAATTCGTGATGGTACCTGCCCATTAAAACATATTCCAAATGCACAGTGACTTTGAAAAAGTAAGGAAACAAAAAAAAATACATCTAAAAAATTTTGAGCATGACAAATTCGTGATGGTACCTGCCCATTGAAACATATTGCAAATGCACAGTGACTTTGAAAAAGTAAGGAAACATAAACAAATTCGATAAACAAATTCGTGATGGTACCTGCCCATTAAAACATATTCCAAATGCACAGTGACTTTGAAAAAGTAAGAAACAAAAAAAAATACATCTAAAATTTTTTGAGCATGACAAATTCGTGATGGTACCTGCCCATTGAAACATATTGCAAATGCACAGTGACTTTGAAAAAGTAAGGAAACATAAACAAATTCGATAAACAAATTCGTGATGGTACCTGCCCATTAAAACATATTCCAAATGCACAGTGACTTTGAAAAAGTAAGGAAACAAAAAAAAATACATCTAAAAAATTTTGAGCATGACAAATTCGTGATGGTACCTGCCCATTGAAACATATTGCAAATGCACAGTGACTTTGAAAAAGTAAGGAAACATAAACAAATTCGATAAACAAATTCGTGATGGTACCTGCCCATTAAAACATATTCCAAATGCACAGTGACTTTGAAAAAGTAAGAAACAAAAAAAAATACATCTAAAATTTTTTGAGCATGACAAATTCGTGATGGTACCTGCCCATTGAAACATATTGCAAATGCACAGTGACTTTGAAAAAGTAAGGAAACATAAACAAATTCGATAAACAAATTCGTGATGGTACCTGCCCATTAAAACATATTCCAAATGCACAGTGACTTTGAAAAAGTAAGAAACAAAAAAAAATACATCTAAAATTTTTTGAGCATGACAAATTCGTGATGGTACCTGCCCATTGAAACATATTGCAAATGCACAGTGACTTTGAAAAAGTAAGGAAACATAAACAAATTCGATAAACAAATTCGTGATGGTACCTGCCCATTAAAACATATTCCAAATGCACAGTGACTTTGAAAAAGTAAGGAAACAAAAAAAAATACATCTAAAAAATTTTGAGCATGACAAATTCGTGATGGTACCTGCCCATTGAAACATATTGCAAATGCACAGTGACTTTGAAAAAGTAAGGAAACATAAACAAATTCGATAAACAAATTCGTGATGGTACCTGCCCATTAAAACATATTCCAAATGCACAGTGACTTTGAAAAAGTAAGAAACAAAAAAAAATACATCTAAAAAATTTTGAGCATGACAAATTCGTGATGGTACCTGCCCATTGAAACATATTGCAAATGCACAGTGACTTTGAAAAAGTAAGGAAACATAAACAAATTCGATAAACAAATTCGTGATGGTACCTGCCCATTAAAACATATTGCAAATGCACAGAGACTTTGAAAAAGTAAGGAAACATAAACAAAAAAACATCCCAAAAAATGTTGGGTAACCAGCTGCATATTTTAGATCACAAGCTTGAATTTTGAGCATGACAAATTCGTGATGGTACCTGCCCATTAAAACATATTGCAAATGCACAGTGACTTTGAAAAAGTAAGGAAACATAAACAAAAAAACATCCCAAATTTTTTTTTTTGGGTTACCAGTTGCATATTTTAGATCACCAGGTGCACATTTCAGGTCACCAGGTGCACATTTCAGATCACCAGGTGCACGGAGGAAAATATTTACTTTTGACTTTGACTTTTGACTTCCTATGACATCATATTGCAAATGGAGAAAACATATGCCTTATGCACAAGTAAAACAAAAAGAAATATGTAATACAAGTTGACCAAGGTATAGTTTGAGCAAAGTAAAGTTTGAATTTTGAGCATGACAAATTCGTGATGGTACCTGCCCATTAAAACATATTGCAAATGCACAGTGACTTTGAAAAAGTAAGGAAACATAAACAAAAAAACATCCCAAAAAAATTTTTTTGGGTTACCAGTTGCATATTTTAGATCACCAGGTGCACATTTCAGGTCACCAGGTGCACATTTCAGATCACCAGGTGCACGGAGGAAAATATTTACTTTTGACTTTGACTTTTGACTTCCTATGACATCATATTGCAAATGGAGAAAACATATGCCTTATGCACAAGTAAAACAAAAATAAATATGTAATACAAGTTGACCAAGGTATAGTTTGAGCAAAGTAAAGTTTGAATTTTGAGCATGACAAATTCGTGATGGTACCTGCCCATTAAAACATATTGCAAATGTACAGTGACTTTGAAAAAGTAAGGAAACATAAACAAAAAAACATCCCCAAATTTTTTTTTTGGGTTACCAGTTGCATATTTTAGATCACCAGGTGCACATTTCAGGTCACCAGGTGCACATTTCAGATCACCAGGTGCACGGAGGAAAATATTTACTTTTGACTTTGACTTTTGACTTCCTATGACATCATATTGCAAATGGAGAAAACATATGCCTTATGCACAAGTAAAACAAAAAGAAATATGTAATACAAGTTGACCAAGGTATAGTTTGAGCAAAGTAAAGTTTGAATTTTGAGCATGACAAATTCGTGATGGTATCTGCCCATTAAAACATATTGCAAATGCACAGTGACTTTGAAAAAGTAAGGAAACATAAACAAAAAAAATCAAAAAAATTTTGTTGCACATTTTAGATCATCAGTTGCACGGAGGAAAATCGTTACTTTTGACTTTGACTTTTGACTTCCTATGACATCATATTGCAAATGGAGAAAACATATGCCTTATGCACAAGTAAAAAAAATATGATAATAAAGCATGACTAAAGTATGTTGATAAAGTTCTTATACATGTGTTATTGACACAAAAATCGAAAGAATTTTGAAAAAAGGTCAAGAAAGCACTTTTTTAAGGATGTATGAAGTTTTTTACCAAATTTTGACATTTTTGACTTTTGACTTTTGACTTCCTATGAAATCATATTCCAAATGGAGAAAACATATGCCTTATGCACAAGTAAACAAATATATATATATATGATAATAAAGTATGACTAAAGTATGTTGATAAAGTTCTTATACATGTGTAATTGACACAAAAATCGAAAGAATTTTGAAAAAAGGTCCAGAAAGCACTTTTTTAAGGATGTGTGAAGTTTTTTACCAAATTTTGACATTTTTGACTTTTGACTTTTGACTTCCTATGAAATCATATTGCAAATGGACAAAACATATGCCTTATGCGCATGTACTTAAAAAATATATATATATGATGACAAAAGTATACTCATACAGTTCTTACACATGTGTAATTGACAAAAAACTCGAAAGAATTTCGAAAAAAGGTCCAGAAAGCACTTTAAGGGTTTTTAAGTTTTTTTTAAAAAATGTCATTTTTCAAAATTTGGCTTTTGGATGTTGACTTGGGTGCCATTTGCAATATGAAATGCCCCGGTGGAACGCACACGCCCCCTATTGGAATTTTGAAGTGTTACAATTGGCAATTGCCATATGGCATTTGCAATATACTTTGCATGAATCAACGCCAAATTGGGTGGTATTGACCATCGTGTATATGGTTGTCCAATGCCAATATACCGCCATTTGATTTTGTCCAAATCAGGGGGGTATTCCCTTACAAAAAACTAAATAATTAACAGCCCTAATCCCCCTTTCCACCTCTCCCGTGCCGCATGCTGCCCCCACTTCCTTTCCTCCCTCTTCATCCTCCCCCTTACATCTCCTTCCACCCTCCTCACTATCCCTTCCACCCCCCAATCTCTCCCTGTCTTGACTAAATTCTGCCTGGCTTCCCACAGCCCCCTGAGAAGCCAGAGCAGAAACCTATCCCTATCAGTCCCTCTCGCTTTCCCTACACCTCTCTCTAACCTTGCCCATGTCACAACAAAATCCCCTCTTACCTTACCTAACAACACCCGTGCCCTAGCCCATACTGCTACGGCAAAGGCACAGTCCCAAAAAACATGGCGCACAGTTTCCTCCCTGCCACAAGCAGACCTTAGGCAGGTGGGGGATCGCGCCAAGCTATGCCGGTACATGATGGACCGTACCGGCACGCACTTGTGGAGGCTTAACCAATTCAGGTCCTTGAGCCTGTTGTCCAGGCCCCGCGCCTGCACTCCCTCCCAGACCACTTCCGAGATGCCAGCTACAGGCGCAGGACTCCCTGCCCGCCTGACCTCCTCGTACAGGTGCCTGTGATCTAAACCTACTCGGGCAACTTCAACCTCGGGGTGTGCACGCAGCCACTTGGCCGCATGACCAAAGTGCCACGGCAGCTGTTCCGCCCGAGGACCCGTGTTAGACCACACCATTACGCTTCTCGCTTGGTACGAGAAGAACACCCGCAGGAGGTAACCGGACGGGTGTGTCACCGGATGAGCCAGTTCTGTCAACACGAAGGACACAAAAATTGTGTCCAGCTTGAGGGGGATGTTTGGTACCCCCCTACCTCCCTCCCCGACGGGACAGAGCATGCGCGCCCTGGCGACCCACTCGTACCTGCCACCCCACATGAACTGAAACACAAGCCTCACTAGAGGTCTTCTCAGACAAGCCGGCAATGGGTAGATGTATGCCAAATACAATAGAGATGGCAATACATCCACCTTTAGGACCAGGACCTTGCCTATAAAAGACAACGACCTAGCCTTCCACATTGCTAGCTTCCTCTGTACCACTGCGATCCTCATGTTCCAGTTCAGCGTCGCTGAGCCAGAGGTCTCAAAATGGACCCCAAGAATCCTCAGGGCCCCCTCACAGAGAGATAACCCCCCGGGCACATCCGTTCTACCGCTCCATCTTCCGAAAAACTTAACGGAAGACTTTGCATGGTTCAGAACCGCCCCCGACGCTCGGGTGAAATCCCCAATGATGGCAAGGGACCTTGTCAGGCACGAGTCCTTGCATAGCAGCAAGGAAGTGTCGTCGGCGTACTGCGTCATCTTAACACGCAGCCCACCGCTTCCAGGGATCAACAAGCCCTCCACCCCTGTGTCTGCCCTAATGGCAGCCCCCAGAGGCTCCATGTACAGAACGAAGAGGAGAGCCGAGAGCGAGCACCCCTGCCTGACCCCAGACGAGAGGTCAAAAACGTCACCCAAGTGACCGTTTACGCTAACTCGACACCCCGCTCCGACATATAATGTACGGATCCATCCTATATACTTCTCCCCAAATCCTAATCTACCTAATACCCTGAATAGAAAATATCTATTCACGCGATCAAAGGCTTTCGCCTGATCAAGCGCTGCTACCATTAAAGGCAGACCTCTATCTTCTACCCAGGCGATGGAGTCCCTGATCAACTGAAGGTTCCATCTAATTGAGCGTCCCTCTACCCCGCACGTCTGATCCTCATGGACGACGTAGGGAAGGGCTGTGCGCAACCGGTCCGCTAAGACCTTTGCAAGCAACTTGTAGTCTACACACAGCATGGTCAATGGCCGCCAGTTGCCAAGGTCGGTTGCGTCCCCCTTCTTGTAAAGAAATGACAGCACACCAACAGCCATTGATCCCCCCCGGGACCCCCGTCTCAAGGATGGCCTTCAAGACTTCGAGGACCACTGGTCCAAGTATACCCCAAAACTTGAGGTAAAACTCAGCCGGCAGCCCATCCATCCCAGGCACCTTCCCTTTACCCATCCTCCTAAGAGCGCTCTCAACCTCTTCTAGTGAGATCTGGGCCTCCATCACGTCTCTAATGTCCTCCGGCAATCGCCGGGACAAGTGTTCTAAAAACACACTTCCCTGCTCTACATCTACATCCCTCTCATTAAAGAAACCTTGGAAATGGTCAGTGGTCACTCTGACCATCTCCTCCGGCTCTTTAGCTACACTACCATTTTCTTCCCTAACGCCATGCATTACCTTCCTACTCTGTCTGGCCCTAACCGACTTAAAGAACATAGCGGAACAAGTCTTATTATGTTCTAGAAAGCCATAATGCGCACGCTCTAGGAAAGCTCGAGCATTCCGCTCCTGCAGCTCCCTGAGCTGGGGCTGAGAATCTCTCCCAGTCAATCGACCCGCCGAGGTTGCCTGCCTCGTACTCAAGTTCAATTAACCTTTGGATACGATCCACCTCCCCCCCTTTCCTCCCTTTTTTTCCTTTTACAATATCCTATTATAAAAGCCCTAATCCGCACCTTAACTAAATCCCACCACTCTAACACCCCCTCGCACATGGACCGGAGGCCGTCAAGCCTCCGAAAGAAACAAAAAACTGCGTCAACGAAAGCCTGCCCCTCCAGTATATCCCGATCTAACTTCCAGTACCCCCTACCGAAGAGGCAGACTGGCGACCCCACCTGCAGGAACACCCCGTCGTGGTCCGAAAAGGAAACAGGCAACAGCCGCCCAGACAACTGACCCAACGACCTGGATAGAAAAATACAGTCGAGCCTCCGCGCAACCCCCCTGGAGTTGCGCCATGTAGGACCGACCATTGCCGGAGTAGTGTGCAGACCACCATCAACCAGACCATGGCAAGCCATTAGCCCAGTGATGGCGCCTGCACTGCTATCACCGCCTATCCCTAAATCTATATTAAAATCCCCTCCTATCACCAAGTGCCTATTTGTAACACACGGGGGTGCCAGACAGTCCACCATCTCCCTCCTGTCTGCCGCCACCTGTGGCCCATACACTACCACTAACCTATACCTACTATCCCTAAAAGTGACATCCACCCCCAGAACCCTCCCCTGCATTACAACAAAAGTGCCCTCTACCTTCACCTCCTTATTCCCAAACAAAATCCCTACTCCTGTCGAGTGCACCCCTCCTATACCCCCCCTTATCCCACTCTCTCTTAAATCTAATGACATCCCCTCCATCCCTCAGGTGAACCTCCTGCAAAAAAACAAACATCAAAACCCACCCCTTCCAAAAAACTAAATACCACCCTCCTCTTAATAAAATCCCTTAATCCCCTTACATTTAAACTAAACAATTTAATAAACAAAACCATTTAATAATTAACAACAAAAAAAAACTCAACAAGTAAACCCAAACCAAAGAAAAACAGGAGACTCACCCGATGCTCCCCTGGTCCATCTCCACCGGCGGGGACGTCTCCACCTCTCCTGACGCCCCCCATCCTCCTCCATCTCTCGAACCCAGGATGCAGGCAGTGTGTTAGGCCTCTGCATCCTGGGTTCCACACCAACACCCTCTATGCCCCCCTCCCCGTATGCCTCCGGTCTGAGAGAAGGAGACCCCAACTCCCCAAACAGGAGTTGAGATCCCCCCCTCGACAAAACACCCAGAGCCACATCCTGGGAAACACCCTCCACCAACTGATGAGGAGCCTCTGAAAAAAGAGAGGCCAAAAGAAACCCTGCCCTCCCCCATCATTCTCTTTACCCCTCCCTCCCCCTCCTCACCTCCCTCCCTCTCACTGCCTGTCAAGCTCCCCCCCTTCTTCCCTTTCTTCTTCCTCTGCGTTGGAGGCAACGGAGAAACACTACCCCCCTTCCCCGCCAACTCCTCTACCATCTCCCTCATTTCTTCCACGAGGAAGTTTGACAGGCTATCCCCCCACTCTTTCCCGCCGTCTTCCCCCTCTACTCCCTCCTTCGTTCTCTCCTCCGCCTCTTCTCTCTCCACTGTCCCCGCCTTCTTCTTCCCATCACCTCCTTCCGCCTCCTTCCCTTCTGCTTCAGTCTTCTCTTCCTCTTGCCTCTCTCTTCTCGCATCCTTCTTCCCATCCTCTTTCCCGTGCCGTCTTTTCCCCTGTGCCATCCCTGCGTCCTTTCTTTCCTCCCCCCATCCCCCGCCCCCCCCCCCCAGCTGCAGACGCGTATGACCTGTGACGAGCCGGGCAATCACGCCACAGGTGTGCTTTCGAGCCACACCCATGGCAAGCCTTGGGCTCGTCACATTCCTTGGCCTTGTGCTCTTCCGACCCACAGAAACGACACTTCTTGGTGCTGCACGAGGCCAGGATATGGCCGTAGGCCATACAACGCCTGCAGAACGGAGGCTGACGTGCATAATACAACGTCCCCGTCAGCCCCCAGGGAGAACATCGCCGGAGGATGGAGGTAGTCATCCACACTCTTCGGGGACTCCCTGAGTAACGCCTGGAAACCTCTCTTCCCGTTCCAGAAACCCAGGGAGTCCCTGAGGTACCTCGCTGAGGAGACATTGTCCATGTATCTCCCCAGAAAGGCCCTCACTTCCTCATCCTTCACGTGCGCATTATACATGTTTACGGTGACCACCCTGAAGTTGTTCTTTGCCAGGCTGGTCACCGCATAATGGCACAGGGGTCCTATTCTCTCCGCTTCCTTTGCCATCTTCATTACGTCGTCATGTTTCTCTTTGTGAAAAGTCACATCAAAAGCCTTCTCATTTGGGTTCCCTTGAAGGCAGAGCACTTCCTTCACCTCTATCCTGAGGCATCCCATCAATATGGTCCTTCCAAATGTCTCTCTACCCCAAGGCTCCATCTCCTTTTCAGTCCAGGCAAATCTTAAGGTATTTGCCATACCAATCCCCGGAACCGACCTGGTTTGCTTGTATTGATTTATTATTCAAAAAAAGCTCTCTTCAGAAAGAAGCTGAGATGCAAAAAAGAAATCAGGTATAAAAACCGATTTTTGGTGGGAAAAAACCCCAAAACAAATCCTTCCTCCCTCCGGTCTTCCTTTGACCTTTTGGCTCAGCGGGCTCTGGGACACCTCGGTGTCAAGCTTGATCTGAGCCAAAAGGCCGAGAAGCGATAACCCACAAATGGAACCCTGAAACCGCCGGACCCCCGGGGGTCTCGACAGACCTCAGCGGGTTGGCAAAAGCCAGCTCCTCTCTACCTCCACCCCCACTCAACCACCCACCCACCCACCGTTTCCCTGGCGACAGGAAGGTGTTTTTTGGGGTTTCTTTAAGTCACTATCCTGGCCCATCTCTGTCAATTTCTCTTGAAACAAGATACCGGGCTCTGCAAGAAGCAAAGCCGCTTCAAAAATACGTTGAACTCGTAAGTGTTCCTCTCCACGGAAGTCTTTAGTAAAAGGCGAAAGGCTTGTGCGTAATGAAGAGAAACCAGAGTCATATGGAAGTCAAGAGGTCGGGGCCCGAGACACACTCTGTGCACTCTAGGCAGGGTTCCCGCGGGTGCTCCCGGAACCCACTCTTCCAAGTTTTTGAGGGCTGTGGATAAAAAGAAGGTCACAGACACACAGTGACAGAGAGAGAGAGAGAGAGAGAGAGAGAGAGAGAGACACACACACACACACACACACAATCCTGGCCCAATTATTATTAATTTTTTTTCATCTGACATTGTGACATCAGTGTTACATGAGAGTTTCTTGTCATTGTTAACATGACAGTAGGTTGTCGTAAGACAAGGCTGCATGAAGTGTGAACTGGAGTTTTCTTGGATCCATGAAAGAATTAGCTTTTGGAGAATGCAGGCATCGATCCCACTACCTCACGCATGCAAAGTATTTGAGCTAATTCCCCAGCCGTTTGGAATTTCCGCAATAAGCAACCTAGAGGGTACAGTCTTGTCAGGCTATGCTGTTGGTGGACTTGTTTGTTTACGTGCCAGCACTTGCAGAGGCTCGGTGCATTTCAACAATTGAGCAAAATAGCAAATGGCCGGTTAGCTCAGTTGGTTAGAGTGTGGTGCTAATAACGCCAAGGTCATGGGTTTGATCCCAGTACTGGCTATGATGTGCATTTTGAGTGTCAAAATTGTGAGTCACATGCATGTGAATTGTCAAGGATGCCACAGAATTAAATTTAGTGAATTGCTGAAATAGCTCAGTTGGGAGTGTGTCAGACTAAATGTCCCTGGTTCAATCCTGGGTTTCGGCATTTGTATTTTTTGGCCAGTTGGCTCAGTTTGTTAGAGTGTGGTGCTAATAACTCCAAGGTCATGGGTTCGAACCCCGTACTAGCTATGAAGTACATTGAGTCTCAATGACAATGTGAGTTACATGCTTGTGAATTGTCAAGGGTGACGACCATACCGGCCTGAGTATGCCCCTTTTTGGAAGTTTCAGGAAGTGAGTGAGCAGCAGGTGTTTGATTGTTTGGAGAGAGAAAATCGTTTTTGTTTTTGGTGGTTTATATAATTTTAGTTTGGAAGTTTGTGTGGGGAGTGTAGTTTATTTTCTTTGTAAATATTTGCGTTTTTATGCCCCAACGACGTGTGCGGTTTGAGGGATTCTACGTAAAATAACCGGACAAATTCAATGGCTTCGCCATCAAGAATAACGACAACAATGAGAATGGACAACCAAGAAAAAAGAGCGTTGAATGAAGAGTTGAGGAGAAGAAAATATGAGAAAGAACTGATGGTGAACGTGGAAGTTATTGGTGAATAAAAAATAACAACGATGAATTGCTGAGAGGAATAAAATAAGTATGTGGAACGATTTCGGGATGTAGAACGAAAGAAAGTAATAAGTACGAAATAACCTTGGCGCATGCGAAGGGAAAAGAAAGACTAATATACAGGCTAAAAATAAAGAGCTGTCAAGTCATGGCGAAAGAACTGGGGAACGATGAACTTGTGGTGTCCTTTTTGAACTTGCCGGCATATATTACGGACGATGAAATACATGAGAAATTACAAGGATGGAAAGTGAATGCGATAACACCAATCAAGAGGAGGATGTGGCCAGGAACGGACATTGTGGATGGGACGAGATTTTGTAAAGTGAAGTTTACGGACAGTGTGCAATCATTGCCTTACTCAACAAAGTTCAATACAGTTGAGGGATTTGAATATTTCCGAGTGATCCACGATAACCAAGTTAAGGTATGTAGACTATGTATTCAACCGGGACACATACTTAAAGAATGTCCAGAATTTATATGTCATAAATGTGGTGAACAAGGGCATTATGCCAGGGAATGTTCGAACATCGGTGATATGTGTAGAAGGTGTGACAGACCTAAGGACAGATGTAAATGTAAGAAGGGGAGTGATGTCTTATTTCTGCAAACAATGGACCTCATTACTGAAGAAGATGACGAGAGTGTGGCTATGGAGAGAGAGTTAGAGAGTGATATGGAAAGTGTGTCGCAGGTGATTCCAGAGACAGCTATAGATGTGCTTGGAGAGTATGCAATTCCTTCTGGCAGTACTCGAGACGCAGTCTTGGTCTCTGCTGCTGACAAGGTGGAGCAGCAGCACAGGATTGGTGAATTAGACACACAGGTAGAGATGGTGCAAGGTACTTCTCAGGTGCCTGAACCTGCTTTAAGCCTGTGTGAAAATGACACCAAGGATAGGGCTGGGTCCACTGGAGTTGATGGCACGGTTAAAGTGCATTTTACAAAAGGCTTGAATGTTGCTCCCCTCATAAGTCCAAGTCATGAGTCGGACGAAGAAATAGAGAGTGAGGATTTTCAGCTGTTTGCTAGAAATTAGAGATCATTGACGAAAGCTTGGGAGGTGATGGGATCTGGTAAAAAGAAAAAGTCTATTTTGAAATGACATGTTTGTCTTTGACTATATTTCTGCATACATTAACAATGATTAAAGTTGCATCACTAAATGGGAACAGTCTGAGAAATATGAACAAATTGGAGCAGGTTTTGGTGTCTGTGAAAGCTGACATGACTCCAAAATGTTGGAGATTAAGAGCAAATGGTCTGAGCTAATGTTTTGTAGTCACGGAAGTGAAAAAACATGTGGAGTAGCTATTTTGGTAAAAAATGATGTGGTTCAAAATGTCAAGCAGGTTTATGCAGATAATCAGGGCAGACTTATTGTTATTGGGTTTGAAGTGCAAAATGTCATTTTTCGTCTAATTAATGTTTATGCTTTGAATATTGAATCGGAAAGGAGAGATATGTTTAATAACCTAAGATCACTGTGTTCAGAAAATTGTATACTGGTAGGAGATTTTAACGTGAAGTGCACTAGAATAGATGTCTCGAGATGTGATAGTTTCAAACATGATTCGTCTAGAAATGCTTTATGGGAATTAATGAAAAATGAGAATCTTGTAGATATATGGAGGGCTGAACATTTAAATAGAAGAGTGTTTTCGAGAAGGCAGGTGGTGTTAAATGAACTAAAACAAAGCAGAATTGATTTATGTTTAGTAAAAGAAGATGTGATACAGCAGGTTCAGAAGATGTCATATAACTTAACAGCATACAGTGATCATGCAGTAATGTCATTTCAGATAGGTTTTGCTGTGGAGATGAGAGGGGGAGGTGTCTGGTGTTTAAATGCCAGTCTGTTAAAGGAGGAAAGTTATATAAAGGAAATTGTTGAATGTATCGAAGGTGAAATGTCTAATGTACTGTTAAAAGAGAATGTGTGTTTATGGTGGGAAGAAGTGAAAGTTAAAGTAAAAAACAGGAGTATTAGGTACTTTAAAAATCGTAACCGTGTAGATAAGGTGAAAGAAAAAATGCTTAGAAATAGGATGTTACGTGAACTTGAAAAGGCCGATGCTGATCCAGACTATGATGTTGAGAACTATTTGAAAATCCATGCAGAGCTAGGGTTTTATGAAAAAAAGAAATGTTTAGGTGCTATTGTTAGGAGTAAGGCACAGTATGCCTTGGATGGAGAGAAATGTACTTCCTTTTTTCTCGGGCTTGAAAAACGAAAGCAATTTAAGAGTTATATTTTAGAATTGGAAAATGAAAAAGGTGTAAAGGTAAATGATTTTGTTGACATCGTAGATTCAGTTGAATCATTTTACAGAAATCTTTATAAAAATAATGATGTGGACAAAGTGTGTGTTGCAAAAGTGTTGGAGAAAATCAGTGCCAAAGTATCTCAGGCAGATAGAAGGATGTGTGATGAAGAGATTTCAATTATAGAAATCAAGGAAGCAATTGAGAACACTCAAGGAAATAAAAGTACAGGTTTGGATGGTTTAACAAATGAATTCTATAAAGCTTTTGTGGATACTTTGGCACCCATTTTATTGAAGGTTTTTCAGTATATGGAAGAGAATAAGGAAATCCCTGAGTCTGTCAATTGGTATGTTAACCATCTTATTTAAAAATAGAGGCAGTAGGTTAAAGTTAGAAAATTATAGGCCTATTAGTCTTCTAAATTCAGATTATAAAATACTGACTAAAGTTTTAGCTAATAGGATGAAAAAGGTGATTGGGAGTATTATTACATCAACACAAGCCTACGGAATACCTGGAAGAGATGTTGCAGATGTAATTTGTACAATTAGAGATGTTGTTAAGCAAATGAAAAATGAAGGTGGTATAGTTTTAAGTTTAGATTTTAAGAAAGCTTTTGATAAAGTGGAACATAGTTTTCTGCTACAGACTTTGGAGAGGTTTGGTTTTGGGCCAAAATTTGTATCTTGGATTAACTTGTTGTATAGTGGAGCAAAAAGTTGTGTTAAATGTAACGGAGTGTTAACAGATACTTTCCCTATAGAGAGGTAAGTAAGGCAGGGTTGTCCTTTGTCAGCTCTATTGTACAGTGTTTCTACGGAACCTTTAGCTGTTTTAATACTTGGAGACAAAGAGGTGAGGGGTGTTGGAATCCCAGGTGGTGGTGTCAGTGTTATACATCAGTACGCTGATGACACTACTTTTACTGTGAAGGATGTAGGTAGCATTGAAAGCATTATGAAAATCATAGATATCTACTGTAAGGCATCGGGGGCTGAAGTTAATATAGAGAAGACGGAAATTATGTTTTTTCGGGATATCAATGCAAATAAGTGTGAGATTCCATTTAAGGTAGCTAAGGATTTTATGAAGGTGCTGGGAGTAAATATTGGTGTAGAGGAGAAAGAGGCAAGGGATATAACTTGGACGGGGATCCTCAATAAAATCAAGCTAACTTTGAATTTCTGGAAAAATAGAAAATAGAAAGTTAAAAGGTAAAGTAATTGTAGTAAATGCTTTGGTATCATCTAAACTTGTGTATATTTTGGGAGTTCTAGACATGCCAGAGTGGGTTTTAAATGAATTGAATAATGTGGTGTCTAATTTTATATGGGATGGTAAAGGTGTTAGAATTGCGCAGAAAACATTGATAGCAGACTATGATGGAGGTTTAAAACTTGTAGATTTTGACGTTAAAAGAAAAGCTATTTGGATTAAAACAGTAAAGAAATATTTGTATGACAACTTAGATTATGGCTGGAAACATTTTTTCAAAGTCTATTTGGATGAGAGTGGTGGATGTGAAGATAATGGTTTGTTGATGGGTCTTAAAAGGAAAATGTGTGAAAAGGTACCAGATTTTTATAAAGAAGTGCTAAATGCATGGGCAGAGTTGTTGCCTAATGTGTATTATGAGTGTGGGCATATTGACCTAATTATGAATCACCCTGTTTTTCTGAATGAGAAAATTAAGTACAAAGAAAGGGTGTTATATAGTGAAGTATTCATGAGTGCAGGTCTTAGACAGATAAAAGATTACACATATGAGGTAATTCCAGGTTTTTTTCCTGAAGAAGCTATTTTTGACACCATCCATGAATGGGATGTAGAGGTGGGTAGGGGAACAGTGAAGAATATGTACGAGAAGATAAAAGAAAGTATACCAAGCACATGGGTGGATTTAATGAATAGTGAAGTTGTTAGAGAATATTTATTTGTCTTTCCTAATTTGTTTATTGGTAACAGTAAGGAGAAGGCTCATTTATCTAGTATCCCAGTGAAAAGATTCTATAAAATAATGGTAGAGAAAAATGTGAAAAGGCCAGCTGCGGAGAAAGTTTGGAAAGGAATTCTTCCAACTTTGGACGTAAAAAAATATGGAAAACTTTAAATGTAAAATATAATAGTATGGAATGTGAAAGTAACGATTTTAAAATAAGGCATAATCGTATATATACAAAGGTGGTTTTACATCAAATCAATAGGGAAATAAAAAGAGAATGTAACTTATGTCATGAGTCACCGGAAAATTTACTGCATTTGTTTGTGGAATGTGAGGAGTTAAAATATTTATTTTGTAAGGTAAAGGGAATGATACATAGAAACTGGAAGGGTGATATTTAAAAAAAATATGTGTGGAATGAATTGGTGTTATTTGGCGCGGCTGGTAAATGCGAGGGTGTTAATGTTGTTTTGTTAAATGTTGCTTTGAGTTTTGTGAGGTATGCTATTGTTTGTAGGAGGAATTATGCTTTTTCTTGAGGGGAATAGGGTAAGGGTGTGGGATATTTTTGTAGTATTGTTTAAAAAGCATATAGATATGTTTCATTGTTATGGAAGGGAATGTTTTGATGAAGCTTTTGTGGAGGTGAGTGGGTTGATTTCAAGGGTGGATGGTGGAAGAATTGCTTATCATTTTTGAAATGTATTGGTATGTTAATTTCCTTTTGGTTTTTATAGTTGTTCGGAGTTGATTTCAACATGCCTGTTTTGTGTGATTAGAATTTATGTTATGTTTTTATTAGTATTTGTTGTATTTTATTTATTTGAGTTCTTTGATTTGATAGGGGGTGAATTGTTCACCTGCCTATGTTAGTCTCGGTTTTTGTGTATTGTACATTTTATAAAATATTATAATTGAAACTTTTTTATAATAAAAAAAATATATAAAAAAAGTACGCCTGATCTCGTCTGATCTCGGAAGCTAAGCAGGGTCGGGCCTGGTTAGTACTTGGATGGGAGACCGCCTGGGAATACCAGGTGCTATACGCTTTCTTGCATCATTTCATCAGCATCACTGCCTTGTGGAATTTCAACTCTTTGTCCGTTTTTTCCCACAAGGCTGAAATATGTGCCCTCGCTTTGAAATAAGTAAGCAAGGTTAGTTTGTATTTCATCCAACGATATGTGCTACAAATTATGGCTACAGTATATGCAATTTCTTCCACTTTTTAAGTGACACAAAGATGCTTATCTAAATGGTGAAAATGCAACATCTGTTAATCAGACTCACTTTGACTTTATATAGTGCACCAAGAGATAGTTTCTCGCGTACGACCATACCGGCCTGAGTACGCGCTAACGGGTGAGGAAAGTGAGACAGGTGCGGTTGATAGAGCTGTGTGTGAGTGTTTGCGCAAGAGTTTTTCTTGAGCGCTTTTTTTGGTTATATTTCAACAGTTTTCGAAATATAAGTTAGTTTTTTGCAGTTGAATAAGTTTTAAGTTTGGTTCGTTCTTCCCCCCTTGCAGTTTTGCTGCTTGGGGGAGAGTTTTGCTGCGTATTTTGGTTTATTATGACGGACAACATGGCAAAGAACAAGGGAATGGACAAGGACAAAGGCAATGTACAACGGACAAAACATGGACCTGAAGATGGGTTAAAATATGGCAAAGAACGAACGGTGGTAGTATAATTGATGGGAGAAGACAGAATAACGACGATGGAATTACTCAAATCAATTAAGGAAGTGTGCGGAGAGGTTGTGGGGTGCAGAATAAAAGGAGACAGGAAATATGAGGTCACGATGCGGGATGCAAAAGGAAAAGAGAGGTTAATGGATGGTTTCATGATGAAGGACAGATAAAGGCGAGAGAGGTGATGACAAATGAACTAATAGTCTCGTTTATGAACTTGCCGGTTTATATTGGAGACGGCGCTATAATGGAAAAGCTGCGCAGCTGGGGTGTAACCGCCATCACGGATATCCGAAGGAGAGTTTGGCCGGGGACGGAGATCGTGGATGGAACGAGAAGGTGAAGTATATCCGAAGGAGAGTTTGGCCGGGGACGGAGATCGTGGATGGAACGAGAAGGTGAAGTTCACGGACACCGTGCAGTCTTTGCCGTACTCCACAAAGTTCGAGACACAGGAGGGGGGGGGCGAATATTTCAGGGTGATTCATGACAAGCAGGTCAGGGTGTGTCGTCTGTGTATTCAACCTGGACATATTTTAAAAGACTGCCCTGACTTTAGGTGTTTTAAGTGCGGAAACCAGGGACACTATGCCAGAGAATGTGTCGGAGTAAGGGAGAGGGCAGTTTGCGGAGGATGCAGGTTAAGAACAGAGGAGTGCAAGTGTGGAGAGGTTTTGCCGGTGGCGAGAAGTCAAGAGCTATTCGATGAAGCAGCTGTATCACCGCTTGGTGAAGAAAATGACAGAGAAGAGGACGTGGAAAAGAGCGGAGATGAGGAGATCGAGAAGGTGGCGAAGCAGAGGGAGGATGAAATAGGGAGCAGCATGGATTCAGAGATGAGAAGAGGGAGCTTTCAGGGTGAGGGGGGAGTGGGCTGGGTGGAGGCATTGGGGACGCACAGGTTTTGAGCGGAGCCTCGGCCCATGCGGGTGCCTCGGGAGGAGAGGAAGCGGAGAGGAGTGGGACGCTGACAACGATAGAGGAGTCGGAAATGGATACAGAAAGCACAACAGACACGGGAAAGAAGAAGTTGAGTTGGTTGGATGAGCTGGATTTAGAGTTGGTTTCGGATACAGACGACACTGAAAAGGTAGAGAGAATAAGAGGAGGCTGTTTTAAGTCATGCTAGATATGCTGTAAGATTAAGAAGGAACTTGGGTCATTATGAAGGGAAATGTGTGAGTGTGGAGGTATTTTGGAGAAAAATATAGAGATAATTCATAGATATGCTGAAGGCAACTTTGAAAAAACAGTTTGTGTGGGGGAGTACATTTATTGGAATGTTACCAAATGGAAAAATTGTCTTTAATTACTAATTTGGATTTAGTGAGGTATTTAAATGTCAATTGATTGTATTTTCTTTCTGATTTTGTAAAAGGGTGAATTGTTCATCCTTTAATTATGATTGAAATGCTGTAAAATTGTCTGTTTCTCATAAAAAAAAAGAAAAAAGTACGCCTGATCTCGTCCGATCTCGGAAGCTAAGCAGGGTCGGGCTTGGATGGGAGACCGCCTGGGAATACCAGGTGCTGTAAGCTTTTTGTCACTGCCTTGTGGAATTTCAACTCTTTGTCCGTTTTTTCCCACAAGGCTGAAATATGTGCCCTCGCTTTGAAATAAGTAAGCAAGGTTAGTTTGTATTTCATCCAACAATCTGTGCTACAAATTATGGCTACAGTATATGCAATTTCATCCACTTTTTGAGATTGCCTTTCGCTTACGGCCACACCGGCCTTAGTACGCCTGATCTCGTCCGATCTCGGAAGCTAAGCAGGGTCGGGCCTGGATAGTACTTGGATGGGAGACCGCCAGGTGCTGTAAGCTTTTTGTCACTGCCTTGTGGAATTTCAACTCTTTGTCCGTTTTTTCCCACAAGGCTGAAATATGTGCCCTCGCTTTGAAATAAGTATGGATGGTATGATTATTTTTTTCCCCTCTTTTTCTCTCTCTGTCAGGGCCGTCCCTGAGTGCTTTATGGACGGTTTAAAATATGACAATGGATGCAGATTGTGATTTTCCTCCGTGCACCTGGTGATTGAAAACGTGCATCTGGTAACCCAAAAAATTAAATATGGTTCAAAATGAATTTAAAGGTACTCCTGTCATTATTCCCCGCTATGGGAGCACCCCACTACGGCCCTGTCTCGGTCAGGGCCATCCTGAGTGCTTTATAGACACTTTAAGATATGACGATGGATTCAGATTGTGATTTTCCTCCGTGCACCTGGTGATTGAAAACGTGCATCTGGTAACCCAAAAAATTAAATATGGTTCAAAATGAATTTAAAGGTACTCCTGTCATTATTCCCCGCTATGGGAGCACCCCACTACGGCCCGTCCTGAGTGCTTTATAGACACTTTAAGATATGACGATGGATTCAGATTGTGATTTTCCTCCGTGCACCTGGTGATTGAAAACGTGCATCTGGTAACCCAAATTACGGTTCTCAATGCGGTTACCGGTGTTCCATATATTCATGTCCTACTACGGACCTTTTCAATGGGGGCCGGTCCGAATTATTTATGGAAGGTATGATTTTTATTTTTTTCCCCTCTTTTTCTCTCTCTGTCAGGGCCGTCCCTGAGTGCTTTATGAACGGTTTAAAATATGACAATGGATGCAGATTGTGATTTTCCTCCGTGCACCTGGTGATTGAAAACGTGCATCTGGTAACCCAAAAATTATAAAACTGTTTTAAATAGATTTACCGGTGTTAGTGTTTAAATACTGGAGAGTTGAGACCAAATCACGGACGCTGGACAGAGTGGATTTCAGTTGTAACAAAAGACAGTTTTAATGAGTCAAAGATATCTTGTCCCGCAGTTTTACGTGCACGGATCTAGTTCATACAACTCGGCAAGGAGTCAGGTGAAAAAGAGACCTTATACAAAGGTTACATTAATTTTTATACATAGAATAAAGTAGGTGGAGTCTTGTCGTTTCGGTCTTCTGACTGGTCGGAGGGTTGGAGGCGGGCCTTGCTCTAGCCAGAGCGGGCCCCATTGGTGCACAGCAAAAGTCCTTTGCTCTTGGGACCGGCCAGTAGAGGGGGATGAGATGTGTGTTTATACAAGGAGATATTTGTGTGTCTGGAAATCTGATACCGGAGAGCAGAGGGGGTCGTGAAAGAAGAGAGCAGAGGGGGTCGTGAAAGAAGAGAGCAGAGGGGGTCGTGAAAGAAGAGAACAGAGGGGGTCAGTCTTATGGCTGGGTGTATGTGTTCTTGCGATGGAATGTCTTTGTTTATATGAGCTATGTGTATGAATAATTATATAACAAATCCCCCTCTTCACATCTATTAGACGTGAAAACTATAGTGCAATGGTGGTGGTTGCATTTGTGGGTATACATAAGGTGGTGCTTCTAACCTTGTCTGGTGTGCATGGTGGGCCTGTAGGTGTAGTGCTACGTTTGGGACGGGAGTGATTGGAGGGAGTGATATCAGGAACGGAGTTAGGGACATGTGTAGGGGTTGGTGTACGTGTTGTGGCAGGGTGAAATAGTTGTTCAATTAACCATGTGAAAGTGCCCAGGGACACCCCAGATATCAGTAAGAATATCACAAATAAAGGGCCCGATATCCCCAGCCTCACCCAGGGAGGGAGAAATGTCCCTCTAACTGGGAGAGGCTCCTTTTTCAGGAGAGGCGGAGTTTGATGCCGCATCACCTGAGGAAGGAGTGTCTTCATTTGGAATCGAATTTAGGCCGCTCAAATCAGCTCTGACTTCAGTCAGTGTTCTGGAAGGAGTTGGGGCTAGGGTGCAATGTGTCAGGTGGTGCCAAGGTGCGCCTGATTTACCTTTGACCTGGACTGAGTGTGAAGTAACCTCCTTCACTTCGTACGGTCCAGTCCACCTGGGTTCCAGCCACTTTCTCTTGTGGACTTTAACCCTCACCCAGTCACCAACCTTTACCTTCAGTAGTGGCGTGTCCCCCGGCAGCTCCCCCTCCTGGACCTTGTGAACCTGGGTAGAGAGTGCTGCAGAGAGAACCGTCAGTTTTTTCACATAATTAGACATTACAATTTGTTGTACATCAAGGGCGGGCATATGACCTCCCTCCCTTGGTGGACCAGGCATGACTCTACCAGTCATTATCTCATGAGGAGAGAGATGGGTGCCTGCTCCTGGTGAGGCTCTCATTGCCATCAACACCAGAGGCAGGACTTCAACCCATGTCAACTTCGAACCTGCACACACTTTAGCTATCTTAGCTTTTGCTTTTGGTTTGACGTTCCACCAGATTTTGGGATTGGGGCCTGTACACAGATCCAAATCTGTGTGTTATGCCAAATCTTTCTTCCACCTGTCTCAGGTGTTAGTTACTGAAATGTGAGCCATTTGTCAAATTTGATTTGTCTTGGGATGCCATACCTGGGTATTAGTTTGGTTTGTAGCCACTTAAAGACTGACCTAGCATCCTCCCCTTTTGTTGGTATTGCCTCTACCCATTTGGAGAACCTATTTACTATAACTAGGAGATAGCGTTTGCCTTTAGATAAATTGTCGGGGCCCATGTCGGTGTAGTCTATACTAATGTCCTGAAAACATGCATTAGGTACTAAGTATGAGGCCATTGGTGTTCGATATGGTTTCTTTGGGTTGTGTCTGTCACAAACATTGCATTCGTCACAAAATAAATCATCGTCATATTTTTTATGTGAGGGTGCCACCAGATGTGCGAGGCCTTTTGGAGGGTCTTTAGTTTGCCTTCGTGTGTGGGGCCATGTGTTTCTCATAAAAGTTCTGGGTCCATCAGTGTGGACTGCTTCATGGGCATGGGCTGAGTCTGTATAGCTATTCAGTCTTTCCTTTTCCTCTGATGAGGGCCTGCGTCAATCCGATGATTTCAGCTAATTGGGCCGATGCTGGTTGAGGGATGATGGCTGATTGAAGGGTGACATCACGAGGTGAGCTGTTTTTTCAATAGCTTTTGCTACTGCAGCAACATATCTGGAGCATGTTGACTGTCCTACCTCAATGTGGTCAAGTTTGGAAGAGTAGTACATCAAGACCCTTCTCTCCCCCTCTTGTTTCTGGAATAGGACAGATGAGGTGAATCCTTCCCTTTCAGAAACATCCAAATGGAACTTGTTCTTGTAGTCAGGTGCAGTCAGAGCTGCTGCCGCTGATAGATCTATTTTCAGGAGTGCTATGGCTGTTGATGCTCCAGCCGTCCAGGCCAGGGGTGCATGGAGGTTCCTTGATCGTAGGATGACCGGTGCTGCCACCCCCTCTGGGCCACACACAATGGTACAACACCTGATAGGTGGGGTCAGGTGCATCATGTCTTCGTCCCAGTCTGCAGTGTAGAGGCAGTCATCAGTTTCTGTTGCATTGAGTGTGCAATGGATCTCAGCTTGGGGAGTCTTATATGGGTGCAGAGTGTAGATTTGAGCTTTCAGTTGGTTGAACTTAAACTGGATGTGAGGGGTGGCAGGCCCTGTGGGTAGGCATTTTAGCCAGTACACTTCTTGGGTTTCAGACAGTGTGGGCATCGGCAGGAGTGGCATCCTCATCATTCTTACTGGGCGATCAGGTGTTGAAGCGGGAGGGTTGGTTGTAATCTTGCTGCTCCTGCTGCATGTGGCTAGGAGAGGGTCCTCCTCTTCCTGGTGCCCCTCCACGTCCTCTTTCTCTCCATTGCTGTTGCTGCGGGGAGAGTGGTTTCGTGCAATATCTGGCATAGTGACCGGGAATTCCGCAGTTATACCACTGGTAGTTTCCCCCTCTGTATGGTCCAGTGTAGGGGCCTCGTTGAGCCCGTTGCTGTTGCAGGATATACCGCTGTGGGGGAGGGTAATGGGGTGGTGGGGCTGCCTGCTGTTGGATCATCTGAGAGACAGTCTGTGCTACGATCTGAGTGTAATCTGGCTGCTCCCCTTTGTCTTGAGTTTCTATTGCAATCATTTGTTTGGGCGTGGTGGCTGCAGACATTTTATCTAATTCGTCTGATAATGTGTATAATGCGTTATCTAGGTTTTAGTCAGTCCTTTGTGTGGTGTTTATCCCTATCTTTGTATACCCAGCCCGTCCTTGATCGAGACCAGGGATGTACTGTGGTGCTGGCTCAAACTTCTCTCGCCCCCACCCTGGCACAGAAAGATCTTATCAGTAATGTGGTTGCAGTTACGTGTGTGCCTCTCCGGCATGTAATTCTAATCTGTTCAGCGATTTGTTTAGGTAATTTTCTAGAAATGATTCAGCGATTTCCTTTTGGAACAATATATCAGTGAATATATGCGGTTCTATAACAATTTTCAGAGTAATTCTAGCTCTGTAGGAAATATAGATAGAATTTCTAGAAAACTTGAGTTGTTCAGTGAATTATTTAAATACTTTCTGTAAATAATTCAGTCACTTCCTTTATGAACTTATATCAGTAAATTTGAGCGATTCTATAGCAATTGTCAGAATAATTCTCTCTTTAGAAAATATGGATAGAATAAAAAAAACAAAAATCAGTGTGTAGCTTTTAGCGTCTGTCAAACAAAGTCTGTACTAAGCTCGGCGGCTTATTTAAATACTTTCTAGAAACAGTTCAGTAAGTTCCTTTATGAACTTATATCAGTAGATGACACCTAGTTAATATGAGTAGTGAATAACTATCGTATTTTTAATATTCTGCAAAAACAGCTAGTTGATGAGAAAGAGAATCGCGCAATTTCACATGCGGGCCACAAACAGGCAAATAACAAAAAGCATCTCGGAACGCACAACTCGTCGGTCGTTGTCAGTGGATTGTATTGGCGGGAAGAACAAAAATATCGTCTGCAGGGTAATCGAAGTCGCCGCATCTAATGTCAAGTCACAGGTGAGCTGCCTTGTTAAACCCTAAAAATAAATAATAACACGATTGCGTTGAAATGACCCATTAAGCCATTTGTTAAGATTTCCCCCATGTGGACCTGTTGTCACTCTTACCCTGATGGTTGCTGATATTTCCAGACACTTTTTCGGTCTTATCTGAGGAATTTTATCATTTATATCAGAATGGCCATATTCTGAGGCCAGTTTAGCGCTCATTCAATGACGATTTACTACTCTTTCCATTGAAGGCCATATTCAGGTTAAATCAATGACTGGACTTTTTAATTGATAAAAACAAATGACTATTGAAAGTGCAAGTCAGTATCGTGCATAATTGTACTGGTCTCTGTGGTGATTTTAGAGCATTGTCCATATTTCTACTTTTACCGCATACTCTTTAACCCGATACCCAGTTACTGTGCTGTAGTCAGGATGGCTGAGCGGTCTAAGGCGCTGCGTTCAGGTTGCAGTCTCCCATGGAGGCATGGGTTCAAATCCCACTTCTGACAGTTGTTTAGTGCCTCTCAGGAGTCATGCTGCTTAGCAGTAATAATAAGAATGATGAAATAAGAACTTCACACAGTGAAATAACAATTCATAATGAACACTCTCAAATGCAGACCTTCTGGAGGTGAGCGAAGATCAAGGTTAAATAAGAAAACAGCTGTACTCAATTACGAATGAATGAGGGTAACATTTTGTGTTATTGCATTATAATGAGTTACTGCGTTATCTTTCAGTTGTTAAATTATCACTTTCTGTAGGCTATGCCTGTTGGCCCATTCACTCCTAACAAGCCTGTGTTCTTCTGTAAATGTTGTGGTGGCCGAGTGGTTAAGGCGATGGACTCGAAATCCATTAGGATCTTCCTGCGCAGGTTCGAATCCTGCCGTCAACTAAAAAAATTTGACCCCTCCGGAGGTGGAAGTTTAGTCGTGTTTCTTATACCAATCGCATCCTCTCAGATCTCCACAAGTACATAGGGATTAGTTGTCCATTTGGGATAGGACTGCAGGCCATCTATCCCACTTCACACCTTTACACACACCTTTACAACAACACGTTATCCAGCCTTCTAGCTCTATAGGCCACAGTAGCATAGGTTACAGGTTTGTAGTCAAGCCACAGATTTCAGGTGAGATCCCATGATACACTCAACAATACAACAACACGATTCTCATGAATAACCATTAAGCCATTTGCTAAGATTCCCCCCATTTTGACATGTGGAAACCTGTTGTCACTCTTACCCTGACGGGAAGCTCCAGACACTTTTTTGGTCCTATCTGAGGCATTTTTAAATTCATGTCAAAATGGCCATATTCTGAAGACACTCTTATAGTCTGCAGGGTAATCGAACTGGCCAAAAAAAAAAAAAAGTCAGATCTGTCCAAAACTTCATATATGTGATTAGGTAACCCCCATGAACTGTAAATCAGTCATTTTTCCCCAAAAAATTCAAAGGAAAAAAAAATCACACTAAAACACAACTTGGAAGGAGGGACGTATTGGGGTGCGTAGAGACAGACAGTGGCTGCAATAGTTAGCTTTGTTCGAGCTAAAAAAGAACCGTCAGACCTAGAGTTCAGAAACTTTAGAAACCTGTTCTAGACCTCCGGTCGATGGTGCGTGGTGAGTTAGGTGGCTCTAGAAGGTTCTCGGACCGAGAAACAGCCTCGTACATTTGCAATACCTTCAATTCATTTTGACCATTACGAAAATGACGACATTTAGAAAAGTCTCAGAGACGCAAGGCTAGGTGCATTGAAACCGGCTCGGCCCATGGAGACGGACCCCAACGTTTCTGTCCGATAGCTCGTTCAAGGACACCGTAGCAAGGCATGGAAAAAAGTGGATTTTCAGCACCAATTAGGGTTTTGCTCGGACACCAAATGACCTATCGAGCCGAAACTCGGGATTCGGGGTCGCCTCACATAGGCCTTCACATAATGTCCGAACTGGACCCGCAGCTAGAACGTAACTATGTGTTTTACCTTTTTATTATGTTTTAAACTGAAGGCGCTGTGAATTATGGGCCTGCTCTGACATGTGATAGTTGGCTTCTAAATCAGTAGGAAAAAGTGGGTTTGGTGTCAATTGATATCCGTTTGGTGTCATAATGACATCTAATTGACTGATGGACACTGACTTGCTAGTTGACTTTTGTGCATTTGCAATATGTTTAAACGGAGAGGGACCATCACCAAAATGGCATTCTGAAATCAACACAAAAAATGGCATCACCAGTGTCTCCAGACTGTGCCGAGTTCAACGAGACGCCCCGCTTGACCGTAGCTCGTTCTGAGTGCAGCGAACTTGAAAAAAAGAAGGCCCAAAATGAAGCCTGCCCCACAATGTCATTTGATTTTGGGTGGCAGTGAGAGAACCGTTAGAGTGAGAAGCACAATTCGACCTCAGGTACGTTCCTGAGGTCCTCCCGATCCGTGCAAGCCTAACCTTGACCGTGTGGCATTAACCCTTCACAGTAAAAAGAAGGTGTTTACTTAAACAGCTTGCTTTGACTTCTCTCCCCATAGGAATACATTGCCTGCACCTCTAAATTCAACCTGAAGCCTATGTGGGTTATGAATGCCTTATGAACCTGTCTTCTATGACAGTCCATCAGACCACTATGAGGTCTACCTGTGTCAATTCTAAGCTTCCTGAAGCAACCTGAAGTGGTTAAAATCACCCTAAAAGTGTTTACCCATACCCTGCCTGCAGTTTGATAGACATAGTGCATTCAACCCTGTGTAGATCAGTCAATTATTAACGTAAAGACTTAAAACTCAGGATTCTGTAAGTGGCTATGTCAATCAAGACATGTTTACTTATAGCTTCCTGTGCCAACCGGAAGTGCCTTTAATTGGGTCACACTGTCTGTTTCGAAGGGTTAAAAAAGTCACATCTCTCCAAAACTTCATATGTGTGACTAGGTAACCCTTCTGAACTGTAAATCAGTCATTTCTCCCAACAGATGTCAAAGAAAAGCTCCCTCACACACACACAGGAAGGATGGAGTGATAAAGTGCGGTGCTTAAAGACACAGAGAGCAGGAAATGGCATTACCATAATCCCTAGGCCGTGCCGAGTTCAACGAGATATCCCGCTTGACCGTAGCTCGCTCGGTCTAGGCGCAGCGAACATTAGAATAGTAGGCCCAAAATGAAGCCTGCCCCACAACGTCATTTGATTTTGGGTGAGAGTGAGAGAACCGTTAGGGTGAGAAGAAAAATTCCACCACAGGAATGTTTTTAAGGTCCTCCCGATCCGTGCAAGCCTAACCTTGACCGTGTGGCATTGACCCTTAACAGTTTAAAGAAGGTGTTTACATCAAACAGTTTGCATTGACTTCTCTCCCCATAAGAATACATTGCCTGCACCCCTAATTTCAACCTGAAGTCTATATGGGTTATGAATGCCGTATTAACCTGTCTTCGGTACCAGTCCATCAGGCCACTATGAGGTCTACCTGTGTTGATTCTAAGCTTCCTGGACCAACCAAGTGGTTAAAATCACCCTAAAAGTGTTTACCCATACCCTGCCTGCAGTTTGACAGACATAGTGCATTCAACCCTGTGTAAATCAGTCAGTTCTTAACGTAAGGACTTAAAACTCAGGATTCTGTAACAGCATACCCCAATGAGGATATGTGTTGATTTATAGCTTCCTGTTCCAACCGGAAGTGCCATAATTGGTGTCTCAGGGGCTGTTTCGAGGGGTTAAAAAAGTTTGATCTTTCCAAAACTTTGTGTGTGATTAGGCAACCCCCATGAACTGTAAATCAGTCATTTTCCCCAAAAAAATTCAAAGGAAAAATAAATCACACTAAAACACAACTTGGAAGTGTTAGGGAAGATTCAGAATTTGTTGGTAACATATGTAAGATGTTTTATATTTATCAAATGTGTGTAAGTTAATTCTCATCAGAATGGTATTTTTGTATAATACTGTGGGCAGGGTTGCAGTATCTGTTCTATGTCAAGACTAAGTTGCATGGCCGCTGAGAGGGGAGAGGTCAAAGTGTCATCATGTGTAAACATATCTTTTATTCCCTACCTTTTCTAGTGGGGAAAGAAGGGTTGCAGTGTTGTTTCTATCTTAAACTATAGCCTCACCCTCCTCTCCGTGAGTTTGTCCAGGAGTTTGTATTTAGAGTGGGTTGTATCTAAATGACAATTTGATATATGCCTGTTGATATGGAGGATTGGTTTATGGTTCTGGGTTTGGGAAAGGAGACAAAGCTGAACGATGAGTTATGTCTATGCTGTCTGACTATGTGTGTCTTTGCTATTAAAGGAACTCAGTTGCATTGTAAGGGGGCTCTCAGAGGATTCACTGGGAGACACTGAATCAATCTGAGAGTCACAGGGTTGTGATAGAGCTCATATAATTAAAGATGGACTTTGATAACTAACTCTGACTTGTGTGTGTGGTTTGCTCCCATGATTTGGTAAATAGAGGAAATTTCCACGACAGAAGGAGGGACGTATTGGGGTGCGTAGAGACAGACAGTGGCTGCAATAGTTAGCTTTGTTCGAGCTAAAAAAGAACCGTCAGACCTAGAGTTCCGAAACTTTAGAATCCTGTTCTAGACCTCATGTCGATGGTGCGTGGTGAGTTAGGTGGTTCTAGAAGGTTCTCGGACCGAGAAACAGCCTCGTACATTTGCAATACCTTAAATTCATTTTTGCATCACGAAAATGACGACATTTAGAAATGTCCCAGAGTCGCAAGACTAGGCGCATTGCGAACGTCTCGGCCCATATAGACAGACCCCAACGTTTCTGTCCGATAGCTCGTTCAAGGACCCCGTAGCAAGTCATGGAAAATAGTGGATTTTCAGCACCAATTAGGGTTTTTCTCGGACACCAAATGACCTATCGAGCCGAAACTTGGGATTCGGGGTCGCCTCAGCTAGGCCAACACATAACATAAGAAATGGACCCGCAGCTAGAATGTAACTACGTGTTTTATGGTTTTTTTATGGTTTGAACCAAAGGCGTTGTGAATTTTGGGCCAGCTCTGAAGTATGTAATAGTTGGCTACTAAACGAGTTGGAAAAAGTGGGTTTGGTGTCAGTTTGTATCAGTTTGGTGTCAGAATGATATCTAATTGACTGATGGACTCTTGTCCACTTGACTCTTGTCCATTTGCAATATGTTTAAACAGTGAGGTACCATCACCAAAAGCGACATTCTGAAATCTACCCTAACGAGCGATTGAGATGAACCAGAATCACTGCAAAGCCATCCCGAGTTCATCGGGCCAGTCAATCTCACATTCCTGCAGGATTTTTATAGCATGACAAATTCGTGATGGTACCTGCCCATTAAAACATATTGCAAATGCACAGTGACTTTGAAAAAGTAAGGAAACATAAACAAATGGACATAATGAAATCACCATTTTTTTATTTTTGGGTTACCAGTTGCACGTGCATTTGCAATATGATTCTATAGTGAAAAAATATCACCAAAGTGACATTCTGAAATCAACCCAAACGAGCAATTGAGATGACCCAGAATCACTGCAAAGCCATCCCGAGTTCATCGGGCCAGTCAATTTCACATTCCTGCAGGATTTTTATAGCATGACAAATTCGTGATGATACCTGCTCATTAAAACATATTGCAAATGCACAGTGACTTTGAAAAAGTAAGAAAACATAAACAAATGGACATAATGAAATCACCATTTTGTTATTTTTGGGTTACCAGTTGCACAACAATGCACGTGCATTTGCAATATGATTCTATAGTGAAAAAACATCACCAAATGGACATGATGAAATCAACACAACGAGTGATGGAAATGAACAACTATCACTGCCCGGCCATCCCGAGTTCATCAGTTCAGTCAATTTTGGCCCCCAAAAAAATTGACTTTTGACTTTGACTTTTGACTTCCTATGAAATCATATTGCAAATGGACAAATCATGTTCCTTATGGACAAGTAAAAAAAAAAAATTATGAAAATAACATTTTACAAAAGTATATTCATACACTTCTTACACATGATTAATTGTCTTAAAATCGAAACAATTTTGAAAAACGGTCCAGAAAGCACTTCTTTTCGTTTTTAAAGTTTAAAAAAAAAAATCACATTTTCGACTTTTGACTTCCTATTAAATCATATTGCAAATGGACAAAACATATGCCTTATGCACAAATAAAATAAATTAATAAATTATGATAATAAAATACGAATAAAGTATGTTGATACAGTTCTTATACGTGTGTAATTGACACAAAATTCGAAAGAATTTTGAAAAACGGTCCAGGATGCACTTTTTTAAAAACCTCTTACAGCCCCCCCCTACTTTGTGCAATTTCCGCCTGAAGACATACTCAAATCTAACAGCCTGCTCAGGCACAGAACCAAGGATATGCATATTCTTGGTACCATTTGAAAGAAAACACTCTGAAGTTTGTGTACATGTGAATTGAATGTAGGAGAATAACACACAATAGATCTGGTTTAGATAAAACAATGATAAAAAACATAAGTTTTAGTTTTTTGTATCATCATCTTTAAAATGAACAAGATAAAACAAACATTCAGATAGGATGATGCGGACAATTTCAGTGAAAAATACAAGAGGGCAACAGTACTTGTGCAAAGTTTCAGAATGATACCTTCCAAAATGAGTGCGCTACATGAAATTGTGTGGGTAACTGTATATTGGTTGGGGGATTTTAACGTTTGACTAAACTGGAAACGTCAAGGAGTGCATTGTTGTGCCCTGATCTGTCTAGGCTAGTCTTGCTGGGGGTAATGAAGGATAATTTAGTGATGTATTTCGGGGTATGCATCCAGGTGAGAGAGCTTTCTTGAAGAGGCTGGTTGTTTTAAACCGTCTCAGGCAAGCCGCATTGATTATTGTTCAGCGGCTGTAAATGTGGTGCAATATGTTCACAAGATTAGGTATCATTTAAATGTTTTATTCGATTATGCCGCTCTTCGGCTCCTGCTGGGTCATAGTGTGTCTACTAGAGGGGGTGGTGTATGGTGTTTGAATGCTAAGCTACTAAAATAAGAAAAATATTGATAAGATTACCGATTGTATTAAACAGAGAAATGTTGAGTGGTTTAAAATGTGTTAATATTGGATTGTGGTGGGATGGTCTAAAAGAGAAGATTAGAGGGTTGAGTGTTGACGACGCAAGACGGAGGAATTTTATTTTAAAGAGGGAGCGGATAGCTCTGAATAAACTAATTGACATTGAGCTGGAAAAAGTTGATAGGGTGGAGGGTTATGATGTGGCAGGCTTTATGAAAGCTCAGGCTGCTGTACATAACATTGAAAAGAGTGCATGTATGGGGGCAATGGGTCGGGGGGGGGGGGGGGGGGGGTGGCGATCAAGGCTGTGGTGAGAAGGTTTTATTGATGCAAAATTACCTGATGCTGAACGGAAAATGTATGGCAAAGATATGACGGTTAAGGAGATATTGGAGGACATCTTGGACAGTAATAGGAAAAAAAGTCTGGGATCAGATGGGCTGAAAAGTGAGTTTAATCATCAATTTGTGGATATTTTAGCACCTGTATTGTTGGACGTGTACATGGAACAGGCACAGATAGTTCCAGAATCATTGTCCGCAGGATTGTTAAATATTATAAAACCAATGGAGCAGGGAGAAGCTGGAAAATTTGAGGCCTTTAAGTTCACGGAATACTGATAAGATTTTGGCAAGGGTTTTCGCTAACCGTGTTAATAAAGTGATGGGGAGTATCATATCTGAGTCAGACGTACAGCGTTCCTGGGAGGGATATTATGGATATTACTTGTACAATAAGGGATGCTGTTCGACATATGACTGTTGAGGGAGGCATAGTGCTTAGCCTAGATTTGAACAAGAAAACTAACTTGTGAAGTGTGAAAGTAGGCATGTAATGGAGATGCATGGATGAATTTAAAATGTGTGTAAGTGTTAAAGGTGCATCTAATCAAAAACAAATAAACCAGATCACAAAACAAAATGGTGCTTGTGGAGAGAGAGAGAGTGGCAGGACTGGGCACCAGGACCTTTTATCACCTAGTTGATCCCAAACCCAGGTGCAACTTGTCACCTTAACGACCCAATCAGATCCACCTGTCCCCAATCTGCAAATATAAACACAGAGGAGGAGGCAGGGAAACCGAGGGGGTATAACACCCACTCCTATGAAAAGCAGGAACTAACAAAGACCTGAAAAAATGCACAAATACAACTGATCAAAAACCATAACCAATAAAGGTTCAGACACAAAATAGTATACAAACCATAAAGGTAAGAGGCCCACCGTATGCCCATGATACCAACCCAACCAAATCACCTGACCCCAACCAACCTCAGCAACCACGGTACCTGGAAGCAACAATTTAAGAGAAAGAAATGGAGACCAAGTGACAGGAGAGCAGAAGCCAGAGCAACAGGAAGGACAAAATAAACCCTGTAAAGACCACCAACCGAAAATAAAAACAAACAACGAAGGCGACCGAAGATCGACGAAATCGGTGCACGTTAAAGCACATTATCCACACTTTTTACATGTCGTACATCCAAACGCCTGCAGGAACAAACACCAGCCCATAATCCTGCTTTTTAGGCAAAGCATGGTGTGCAGAAAAGTAAGTGGGTTGTGGTCAGTGTAAACCACAATAGGAACCACACACATACCTCAATATGCTTCAATGCCCAGATTAAAGCAAGGGCCTCTTTCTCCCCCACTGAATAGTTAAACTTTCAGGAAGAAATAACTAACAGGATGTTCAACACCCCCATCTGCTTGAAGCAACACTACACCTGCCCCTACGTTACTTGTATCCACATATAGGCTGAAGGCAGTTCAAATCATGGGGCAGCCAACACAGGGTCAGAACTAAGAAGCAGTTTCACATTTTCATAAGCACTCTGACAGCAGGAAGACCAGATTAAATCAGCCCTCTCCTTCAACAGATCAGTCAGAGATGCTACAACCATGGAGAAGTTGAAGCAAAACCCCCGAAAGTACCCAACCATACCTAGGAAGCGTTGCAGCTCCTTCTTGGTGGTGGGCGGTGGAAACAGATTGATAGTGGCCAATTTAGCCCGTACCGGGAGAACACGATCCTGCCCGCCCACTCTGCCGAGGTAGTTCACTGTTGCCTGGACAAACTCAGTTGGCAAAGTTCACAGTGAGACAGGCCTCAGCCAAATGTTCAAATAGAGTCCGTATCTGCACAAGATCAGGCTCCAAAGTGTCACTATAAAACAACCACATCATCTAGATAAACAGCACAGCTTTCAAGGCCAGAGGTCACCCTATTCATTAGACGCTAAAACATAGCAGGAACATTGCGTAGGCCTCAACTCCTGACCGAATAGGAGAAAAGACCCGAAGGAATAATAAAAGCAGATATTTCACGATCTCTTGATGACAAAGGCACTTCCCAGTAACCCTTCAGCAAATCAAACTTGCTGAAAAACCGGGCAGCACCAACCTGGTAAACACAATCTTCCATCCGTGGGAGTGGGTAACAGTCCGGTTGTCAGTGCAAAATCTAAGAAAGTATGCCATAAGATTGTTTGAGGACAGTGCCCCACATCAACATTTTCCACAATCATAGGTTTCATTAAATATTCACTTTTGGAAAATCTTCCGCTGATTTGTCATCCAAAGGGTCCCAGCTATAACATGTAGTGTCATTTTGTTAGATAAAATCCTTCTTCATATCCCAAAAAGTCGATTTAGTTGGCACCATCGATTTGAGTAATCCACTCGTTCAACATGCAGAGAAAGCAATCCGAAAATCTACACCTAAACTTTGATTCAACAAGTCAAAGTACGTTTCTAGTTAGTGCTCAGGTACCCTAAAATGTAATTAAACTATAATATTTCATACGGAAAGAAGTATGTTCAATAGGAAAGCAATATTAGCGGGTGCGCGTCCTCCTCATTGCACGCGCAAACACAGATTTCCAAACTGGTGTCGTTGTACACCAGTTTGGAAGTTACACCAGTTATTGAAGTTACAAGCCTGAAGCCAAGAACAAAGACTGTTGACACATTGTGGAAGCCATGGGAATTCCAATATGGGAGCTGGAATTGGATATTCCCCTATGCTTTCATTTCAAGAAGTTAAGGGAACATTTTGACGCTTGCCATATGGTTAGTGAGAAAGTCCATATTGCAAATGTACGGTCCCTTACTAGACGTCCGAAAACATTTGTAAAATTTGCGGACGGCGTCGGGCTGTGCGGCAGGGCCGGATCTTCCAGGAAGTCATCAAACGAACTCTTTCGGACATTCGGTTTCCGTTTGATAAAATATTCAAATTTTGGTCATTTTTCCACTGTCCCGGTAAATCCCACAAGAAGGCGAATGGAATCATATTGCGAATGTACAAAACATCACGAATCACGACGTGGCCTTATCTCCTAAACGGAAAAGACTTCGAAGACGAAACTTGGTGAGCATAGGTTTGGCATAATGGGCAGTTGGTCCCGAACAAGATGGCGTTTAGGCCTCAACATTTTTTGAGTTATGTCCATTTTCTGGGATTAAAGGTCAAAAATGAAAATAGAAAAATCATTTGACCGCTTCACGTCAAAGTAAGTGAACCTACGGTGTCAGTAAAAAAATAAACAGCCGTTTATCTATCGTCATTTAAGAGAAATCGTACAATGTCAAATTGGTGATGTTCAAAAATCTATATATTTTTTTAACAGTTACAAATCCAGTTGCAGCGTGTTCATATGAATCTTTTTAAAGTCTGCTTCGGAGCTCTGCGAGATTTCTGTGATAACACACACACACACACTAAACCCTCCGTAAATAAGTCAGTTCTTAACATAAAGACTTAACTCAATATTCTATAATTGCCTACCCCAAGGAGGATATGTGTTCACTTTCAGCTTCCTGTGTAAACCGGAAGTGCCTTAAAATGGTGTCATAGGTGCTGTTTCAAAGGGTTAAAAAGGTCAGATCTTTTCAAAACTTCATATGTGTGATTAGGCAACCCTCATGAACTGTAAGTCAGTCATTTCTCCCAACAGATGTCAAAGAAAAGCTATCTCTCACACACACACAGCAAGGATGGCGTGACAAAGTGCGGTGCTTAAAGACACATAGCCTGCAATGGATTTCCATATTCTCAAGGCCGTGCCGAGTTCAACGAGATGCCCCGCTTGACCATAGCTCGCTCTGAGTGCAGAGACCGTGAAAAAAGTAGGCCCAAAATTAACCCTGGCCCTAAATGTCATTTGCTTTTGGGTGACAGTGAGAGAACCGTTAGGGTGAGAAGCACAATTCCGGAGTCGCCCGTCTGTCCTGAGCTGCCGGAGTCGCCCGTCTGTCCTGAGCTGCCGGAGTCGCCCGTCTGTCCTGAGCTGACGGAGTCGCCCGTCTGTCCTGAGCTGCCGGAGCTGCCCGTCTGTCCTGAGTTCCCGGAGCCGTCCCTCAGCCAGGAGCTGCCGGAGCCGTCCGTCAGCCAGGAGCTGTCCGGTGCTGCCGGAATCTCCTGTCCATTCGGGACCCATTGCTAGGGTCCCCAGTCCGAGGTCGGCGGCGAGGGTCACCGGTTGAGGAGGCGGACAAAGACGATGGTGGAGTGGGGTCCACGTCCCACGCCAGAGTCGCCACCGCGGACAGACACCCACCCACACCCTTCAGGTTTTGCGGCCGGAGTCCGCACCTTTGCGGGGGGTACTGTCACGTTCTGACCTTAGTTCCTTTGTTATGTCTTTGTTTTAGTATGGTCAGGGAGTAAGTTGGGTGAGTTTGTCTGTGTTCCATTTTCTATGTTGTGTTTTGTGTTTGGCCTGGTATGGTTCTCAATCAGAGGCAGGTGTCGTTTTTCCCGCTTGTGTTTCGTAGGTGTTTATTTTCTTTGTCTGTGTTCCACACGGAACTGTTTCGGTTGGTTATTTCACGAGTCGTTTATTGTTTTGTTTCAGTGTTCACTTGTTTTAAAAAAGAGCATGAACACGTACCACGCTGCGCATTGGTTCTCCGATCCTTACTACTCCTCGGAGGAGGAGGAAGACAGCCATTACAATCACCCACAACTTTTGCTGTGAGGCGTCCATTTCCTCAACAACTGGTATTTTGGGTATAAAAGTAATCTTTATGGAACAAAAGGAAAATTTTCTGTGTAACTGGGAGTTTCGTGAGTGAAAACATCCAAAGATTTTGAAAGGTAAACGGTGAATTTGATTGCTTTTCTGATTTTCGTGACCAAGCTTCCTGAAGCTAAGTGTACATAATGCTATTCTAGGCTATCGATAAACTTACACAAACGCTTGTATTGCTTTCGCTGTAAAGCATAATTTCAAAATCTGACACGACAGGGTGATTAACAAAAGGCTAAGCTGTGTTTTGCAATATTGCACTTATGAGTTCATTAATATTAATATTTTTTAGTAATATTATTTGACTGTTATGCTATGCTATTCAGCAGTTGCTGATGAAAATGATCCCACAACAGGGATGGGTAGCGTCAAGAAGTTAATGTCCATTACTAGTGTCCAATTAGCTACTTTTACTAGCACGTTTAGTTCACATGTCCAAAAGCTGGCGCTGGTCCAGGCAAACTCGGACGAAAACTTCAAAAAGTTATATTCCAGGTCGAATAAACTGGTCAAACTAAGTAGAGAATCAATCTTCAGGACGTTATTATCATATATGTCCAATAACGTTCCAACCGGAGCATTCTTTTTTGTCTACCGAGTAATGGAACGCATGGTGATGAGGAATACGCCTAACAAGGTACTTGCATTCTGCCAGACCACTGACTCAAATAGCTGCCTTCCGGGCCCCACATCACACTAGAGGCTTCATTCCACATTCTACTGACTGTTGACATCTAGTTGGAGTCGTAGAAAGTGTGAACAGATCCATATCTTACTGGGATGTGAATAGGCGAGGAGTTGAAAATCAACCAGCCCCAGAATTTCCACTTCCTGTTTGGAAGTTTGCCTGCCCTATGAGTTCTGTTATACTCACAGACATAATTCAAACAGTTTTAGAAACTTCAGAGGGTTTTCTATGCCTATATTAGCATCTGGGACAGAGTAGGAGGCAGTTCACTATGGGCACGCAATTCATCCAAAGTCAAAATGCTGCCCTCTATCCCTAAAAAGTTTAAACTTGGTCACAAATGGGTCTTTCAAATGGACAAATGACCCCAAGTATACTTCCAAAGTAGTGGCAAAATGGCTTAACCCTCCCGTTGTTCTCATTCTGTATACACCCCGTGTGCTCGACCCGCCTTGACTAAACCCCCATTTAGCACATGTGTGACAGTATGCATGTACACAGCCTTTACAGATATATTTCTTACACCTGCAGCACACAGTATGTGTTTTACAGTCATTCTTTGGTGGGCGGATCTGACACCTCTTCCTCTTACTTGCCCCAGCTGGGGAAGTGGCTGGGGGCTCCTCAGGTTGCTCATGAGATCTAGCCCTCTGAACAGCATTCACAACTGCTGCAGATGCGTCTGTGTAGTGTAGATGCTCCCTTCTTTCGATGAATGGAGTTACAAGTGCCTTTCCCAGCTGCTCTTGTTGCGCTTACGAGGCATCCAGCTCGGGTTGATCTCTCTCCATATCACAATGGCATTGTAGGAGGAAACATCAATGATGTTGTGGAAGATGACCAGGGGCCAGCGGGCAGTCACCCTTCTGCTGCTGTACGTTCCAATCACCTTATCTAGGTTGTCCACACATTCTTTGTTGCAGTTGTAGTCTAGGATCATGGCTGGCTTCCTGTCCTGGCGATGGCTAATTTCAGCCTCTGTGTGCAGTGTGCTCAGAAGTAACACATTCTTGTTTTTCTTTGGGAGGTAGGAAACTAGAGTGGTAGTGGGCGTGAAGGCAAACTTTGATGAGAAGACCTCTCTTTCCTTTGACGCAAGCAGTGCAGGTGGGAGCTCAGACTTGTCCTTTCGAACTGCGCCCACCATGGTGACATTCCTCTTCAGGAGCTGCCGTCCGAGTTCATAAGAAGTGAAGAAATTGTCACTTGACATTGTGACCCCTCAGTCCCTCTGTCACATCAAGCACAAACCACATCCCCTGGTTCTTCTCTGGGCCTCCACTGGTCGGCTTCCTGGTGTAGACTTGCATCTTCCAAGCGTTGCTGGATTTGGTGTCGCAGGTCCACCCATAACTTGATCCCATATTTTTCTGGCTTGCTGGGCATATACTGCCGGAAAGGACAATGACCTTTGGCAAGAAGAGATTAGCATCATCGGTAATTATTAGTATCAGTGTCACACAGAAACAGTCACAGAAGTCAGTGGTGAAAATCACTTTTAATATATATATACTGTATATACATATATATATTTAATATCTCTGAATGGAACCAGTTGCTCATCCACTGTCACGTCAGGACCTGGCTTGTAGAGGTATGGCAGCCGCTCAACCCACTTTTCCCAGACCTCTCAAACGGCTGCCAGTTTGTCTGTCCCACATCTTGCAGGTCTTGACTCATGGTCATGAAATCGTAGCAGTCTTGAGTAAGTGTGAAATACTTTTAGTTGCATGTTGGCACGGAAAATGGCCCTTCCACTCCCTGCATCCCATAGACTAGCGGCAGCCTCACCTCGGGACATGTATACACCTGCTAAGATTAGCAGCCCTATATAGGCATGCAGGTCAGTATCATCCATCCCTTTCCAGCTATCTCCAGATTTGTCATGTCCAGGATGATTTTTTTTATATTTGCCGGTGTGATAAACAGGTAGAATGTTGAGTCCATGTCATGGGCATGGGAAACGGCATACGTTGTAGGTCCTGGGGTCATCTACATTACCTTATGTTCTGCCATTCTTCCCTGTTTGTGATATGCCACTGAGGACCATTTGATTTTGCCATTTTTTGACAGGAAAGTCTCGCTTTCAGGGTGAGAGATATCGTCTCTCCAAAAGTGAATATTTAATGAAACCTATGATTGTGGAAAATGTTGATGTGGGGCACTGTCCTCAAACAATCTTATGGCATACTTTCTTAGATTTTGCACTGACAACCGGACTGTTACCCACTCCCACGGATGGAAGATTGTGTTTACCAGGTTGGTGCTGCCCGGTTTTTCAGCAAGTTTGATTTGCTGAAGGGTTACTGGGAAGTGCCTTTGTCATCAAGAGATCGTGAAATATCTGCTTTTATTATTCCTTCGGGTCTTTTCTCCTATTCGGTCAGGAGTTGAGGCCTACGCAATGTTCCTGCTATGTTTTAGCGTCTAATGAATAGGGTGACCTCTGGCCTTGAAAGCTGTGCTGTTTATCTAGATGATGTGGTTGTTTTATAGTGACACTTTGGAGCCTGATCTTGTGCAGATACGGACTCTATTTGAACATTTGGCTGAGGCCTGTCTCACTGTGAACTTTGCCAACTGAGTTTGTCCAGGCAACAGTGAACTACCTCGGCAGAGTGGTCGGGCAGGATCGTGTTCTCCCGGTACGGGCTAAATTGGCCACTATCAATCTGTTTCCACCGCCCACCACCAAGAAGGAGCTGCAACGCTTCCTAGGTATGGTTGGGTACTTTCGGGGGTTTTGCTTCAACTTCTCCATGGTTGTAGCATCTCTGACTGATCTGTTGAAGGAGAGGGCTGATTTAATCTGGTCTTCCTGCTGTCAGAGTGCTTATGAAAATGTGAAACTGCTTCTTAGTTCTGACCCTGTGTTGGCTGCCCCATGATTTGAACTGCCTTCAGCCTATATGTGGATACAAGTAACGTAGGGGCAGGTGTAGTGTTGCTTCAAGCAGATGGGGGTGTTGAACATCCTGTTAGTTATTTCTTCCTGAAAGTTTAACTATTCAGTGGGGGAGAAAGAGGCCCTTGCTTTAATCTGGGCATTGAAGCATATTGAGGTATGTGTGTGGTTCCTATTGTGGTTTACACTGACCACAACCCACTTACTTTTCTGCACACCATGCTTTGCCTAAAAAGCAGGATTATGGGCTGGTGTTTGTTCCTGCAGGCGTTTGGATGTACGACATGTAAAAAGTGTGGATAATGTGCTTTAACGTGCACCGATTTCGTCGATCTTCGGTCGCCTTCGTTGTTTGTTTTTATTTTCGGTTGGTGGTCTTTACAGGGTTTATTTTGTCCTTCCTGTTGCTCTGGCTTCTGCTCTCCTGTCACTTGGTCTCCATTTCTTTCTCTTAAATTGTTGCTTCCAGGTACCGTGGTTGCTGAGGTTGGTTGGGGTCAGGTGATTTGGTTGGGTTGGTATCATGGGCATACGGTGGGCCTCTTACCTTTATGGTTTGTATACTATTTTGTGTCTGAACCTTTATTGGTTATGGTTTTTGATCAGTTGTATTTGTGCATTTTTTCAGGTCTTTGTTAGTTCCTGCTTTTCATAGGAGTGGGTGTTATACCCCCTCGGTTTCCCTGCCTCCTCCTCTGTGTTTATATTTGCAGATTGGGGACAGGTGGATCTGATTGGGTCGTTAAGGTGACAAGTTGCACCTGGGTTTGGGATCAACTAGGTGATAAAAGGTCCTGGTGCCCAGTCCTGCCTCTCTCTCTCTCTCCACAAGCACCATTTTGTTTTGTGATCTGGTTTATTTGTTTTTGATTAGATGCACCTTTAACACTTACACACATTTTAAATTCATCCATGCATCTCCATTACATGCCTACTTTCACACTTCACAAGTTAGTTTTCTTGTTCAAATCTAGGCTAAGCACTATGCCTCCCTCAACAGTCATATGTCGAACAGCATCCCTTATTGTACAAGTAATATCCATAATATCCCTCCCAGGAACGCTGTACGTCTGACTCAGATATGATACTCCCCATCACTTTATTAACACGGTTAGCGAAAACCCTTGCCAAAATCTTATCAGTATTCCGTGAACTTAAAGGCCTCAAATTTTCCAGCTTCTCCCTGCTCCATTGGTTTTATAATATTTAACAATCCTGCGGACAATGATTCTGGAACTATCTGTGCCTGTTCCATGTACACGTCCAACAATACAGGTGCTAAAATATCCACAAATTGATGATTAAACTCACTTTTCAGCCCATCTGATCCCAGACTTTTTTTCCTATTACTGTCCAAGATGTCCTCCAATATCTCCTTAACCGTCATATCTTTGCCATACATTTTCCGTTCAGCATCAGGTAATTTTGCATCAATAAAACCTTCTCACCACAGCCTTGATCGCCACCCCCCCCCCCCCCCCCCGACCCATTGCCCCCATACATGCACTCTTTTCAATGTTATGTACAGCAGCCTGAGCTTTCATAAAGCCTGCCACATCATAACCCTCCACCCTATCAACTTTTTCCAGCTCAATGTCAATTAGTTTATTCAGAGCTATCCGCTCCCTCTTTAAAATAAAATTCCTCCGTCTTGCGTCGTCAACACTCAACCCTCTAATCTTCTCTTTTAGACCATCCCACCACAATCCAATATTAACACATTTTAAACCACTCAACATTTCTCTGTTTAATACAATCGGTAATCATATCAATATTTTTCTTATTTTAGTAGCTCAGCTTTCAAACACCATACACCACCCCCTCTAGTAGACACACTATGACCCAGCAGGAGCCGAAGAGCGGCATAATCACATAAAACATTTAAATGATACCTAATCTTGTGAACATATTGCACCACATTTACAGCCGCTGAACAATAATCAATGCGGCTTGCCTGAGACGGTTTAAAACAACCAGCCTCTTCAAGAAAGCTCTCTCACCTGGATGCATACCCCGACATACATCACTAAATTATCCTTCATTACCCCCAGCAAGACTAGCCTAGACAGATCAGGGCACAACAATGCACTCCTTGACGTTTCCAGTTTAGACAAACAAACGTTAAAATCCCCCAACCAATATACATTTACCCACACAATTTCATGTAGCGCACTCATTTTGGAAGGTATCATTCTGAAACTTTGCACAAGTACTGTTGCCCTCTTGTATTTTTCACCGAAAATTGTCCGCATCATCCTATCTGAATGTTTGTTTTATCTTGTTCATTTTAAAGATGATGATACAAAAAACAAAAACTTATGTTTTTTATCATTGTTTTATCTAAACCAGATCTATTGTGTGTTATTCTCCTACATTCAATTCACATGTACACAAACTTCAGAGTGTTTTCTTTCAAATGGTACCAAGAATATGCATATCCTTGGTTCTGTGCCTGAGCTACAGGCTGTTAGATTTGAGTATGTCTTCAGGCGGAAATTGCACAAAGTAGCGGGGGGGGGGCTGTAAGAGGTTAATTAAAATAGCAACCCCACAAGTCCTCTCCCTACCATTATTAAAATAAAGCAAATCCATCCATCGCTTTCTTACTCCATCCACCATACTGTCAGGCCAGTGTTTCTTGAAGGCATGAAATAACCTGAAGTAGGCTTACTGTCTGGTCTAACTTTTCCATATCTCTTAGTCTCATTAATATTTGACAGATATAACTCCTACATGAGTATGATGTTTATTGTTTCCATCATCAAGACCCAGTCTTTTTCTTCTTGATCTTGACCAGCCTCCTTCGCTTCTTTCCTCCCTCTTTGGACTTCATCTGAGGACACGTCACGCACAGAGTCCTTACTCTACGAGGATTCACCCTTCACCTCCATATTTTTAGGACTAGCGTCAGATATAAAACGTTCATGATCAGCATCCCCTGCACCTTCAGACAGATCCGTGGCCGACACTCCTCCTCCACCCTCCGGCTCATTTCCATGCTAGACCCAATTCCATCTGCCACAGTAGATTCATCACCCTCTTCTCCTTCACCATCCTGGCCTCCTTTTTCTCCCTCCCGTCCTCTCCTCCGTCACACTCTCTTCTACCACCACCTCCTGTTATTCCATGTCATCACCGTCTGTCGGCCTAGTACACGTGCAGTGGATGCCTCTCACCACACCCATTGCAAGGTCTTCCCAATTTCGCGACGCACTCTCGCATAATGCCCTTGTATTCTGCATCTCCGTTATAAAAAAATCATGGCAATTCCGGACTACGTGGCCAGGCTGAATACAAATTCGTCACACTTTAACTTGCCTGTCGTGTATCACACGGAATTATTCAGCCCCCTCCAACATCTCGAACTTTGCAGAATACGGTAGTGAGTGCATCACGTCTGTGTACCGGACCTTGCAGAATCTTGTGACATCCGCTATCTCCGTTACCAGCCATAATTTCTTATAAATCAGAAACCGCCGACACACCCCATCCTTCCAATTTGGCAACAATAGCATCATCGCTAATATACACAGATAAATTCATGAAGGACGCCACCAGGTCATCCGATGAAATGTTCCTCGCCATTATCGTACACGATTTGATTTTCAGTCCATCCATCAGTTACTCCTTCCCATGGACATGCGACATCGTTATCTAGTACTCCTGATCCCCCTTGCATCTGCACCCTGTCACTCCTCAGCATGCCTTCTCTATCCCTCGCAGCAATTCCATCATTAGTTTACGATTCCCAGTGATATCCACCTCCACAATACAAGCCCTATCATAGGATTTCTCCCTCGACGGTGGTGCACCATGATTATTTACTTCATGTCCTGCACTCTTTCAGTTTCCTCGCGGTGGTCATAGAAGCCATTGTAATCCATCTGGTTATACAGAGACCTTTCCCCAACAACATAAGCTGGTGAAAATCAACTCAACTAATAATAAAAAACAATTCTAACAAATTCAAACCAATGCCAACCAAAATATATATACCAAAAAGCAGTGAACAATTCCCTCTCCTACAAAACCAACTTGCCTGCAAAAACTTCAATCACTGACCCTGCTTAGCTTCCAAGATCAGATGAGATCGCATACCAGGCTAGCAGACCACCTCCTTACCCAGGACAAAATAAAATAACTGCGAAACAGAACAACAATAATACACTTAACCAAATAACTCCATCCTATGATTGCCTCTCCGATCAAATGCAGCAACTGTCATAGAAAATACACACAGAACAGATGATTAATATTACTATTATTTAAGTGACGTGACATTTCCCTTTAAAACAGCTCATTTATATTTGTACAACATTTATACACATAAAAACAGCATTTGAATATTACATTTAAATTGTTAGTCTATGTTAAAAAGAATAGAAACAACCATGAATAAATGTATTTTTTCTTGTAAAACATCCAATCTGTAAAAGCCATTTCAATTGTGTACAAATGTTTTAACAAAAGTAAAACCATGTTTAAAAACAAACTTTGTTTAAAAAAGTGCTATTCCCATTTCAATAACCGTCCTGTCCTTCGGGGCCCAGAGGAGATCCCTCCCCTAGGCGTTGCAGCGCTGTCAGGCCGGGTGTTGTGGGGAACCCTTCGCCTTGGGTTGAGGCCCCCTTCTGTACCACTCCAGGTCTACTGTGGCTACCATGGCCACTGCCTGGGGGGTGGACATGACTCGTTTTGCTACCAGCAGGTTGTGGGAGGACCACAGTGCTTCCTTCTACAGGCCCCTGGCAGCTCTGCACTCCCAGAGCAAGTGCCTCACCGACTCCTCTTGGCCGCAGCCTGGTCGGGTGTCCTCTCCATGCCCCGGGACTGCATAACGTCCCTGACCTAGAGGATCTCGTGGGTGACAATCCAGGACAAGTCCCGTTGACGGTTCAGCAGAGCCAGATGGGCCACGTTGCGCCAAACCGCTGTGGGCTCGCCTGTAGCAAGCCCGTGCACTGGACACACTGGTTCCCGCTCCTGCAAAAGAGAGAGAAGAGCACGATGTATAGCTCAAACGGTTACTGCCTTTTTTTGCAGTTAAAAATGTCTTAACTTCTGGAGCTGGGTATAGTGTGCAGGGAGAAGGAAAGAGACTGGGGCTCGCAGGTCGACTGGGATCAGCCTCAGGGTTCTGAGGTAAGATCCCAGCCAGAACTGCGTGAGGGCCTGGGTCTTGTTGTTGACCGGGGAGGTGGCAAGTGTCAGATGTAACGCTGTGTAGTGGTTGCCCAGGAACAAGTAGAGGTCAGGCAAGCCTTTCCCCCCCTTGGACCTGGGCTTCTTGACCACCTCCCTCTCAGCCTCTCCCACTTGCTTCCCCACAGGAAGTAAAACTGCATCTGTTCCAGTGCTAAAAGAGTTCTTCGTGGGGGGATAAAAACAGAACTGATTAAAAATCGAGTTTGTCTTACTGTCCCCAGGATCCCACTCCATTTGCCGCTTCCTCCTCCCTCCCTGTCAAACTTTCCCCCAGTACCCTTATGTAGGTCATTTTAACAGTCAGTGGTAGTCTGTTTAAGTCTGGGTCTGCCCATGGTTCGAAAAAATGGGCCTATGTTTTGTCTCTGTACAGTCTCGCCCCAGAGGCTCGTCCGTACCAGTCTGTTCTGTCCAGGGTCCTGTCGACAGATAAAAGGTTGACGACGTCCATGTAAAAAAACACACTGGGCGGTCATCCTCCCCACTCCCCGGGATACCCACCCCACTCATCCGTTGGTCCCTTCTCAAGACCTGTGCCAGTGGTTCGATGCAGGCCACAAACAGAAGAGGAGATAACAGACAGCCCTGATAGACGTCGCAGTGTACTCCCAGTACCTTGAAGAGGTACTGGTGCGAGGCTCGATCAAAATCTAAATTTAGGACTACAAGCCGCAAGTTTCTGTCTCTCGCATAACAGATGGCATCTCGGATCAGTATCAGGCTGTCCGTGATCTTCCTTCGGCACAGGTTTGGTCCGGGTGGATCACCTTCCCTAAAACAGAAGACTGAGTGTTAGAACCTTAGTAAAAAGTTTACAGTCAAAATTTAAAAGGGTAATCGGTCTCCAGGTTGTCTTGTGTAAAATAGTCACAATCCCTACTCTAAAACTGTCAGGTAGTTTGTCAAGTTGTTCAAAGTCAGTAAAGACAGAAGTTTGTCGGCTAAGACATCCCAAAAGTTCAGATAAAACTCCAAGGTGAGGCTGTCCTCCCCTGGTGACTTGCCCCTCTTAAGATGTTTCTGTCCTTTACCAATTTCTGTCATTGTCAGGTGTTGAGTAAGGTCCTGTCAATGTATGTTAAAATGGTTTCCTCACACAAATATTTTACTCCAAACAGTTCCCCATAAGCATCCTCGACTACTTCTTGTATTCCCTCTATCTGTTTTTAAAACCCATCTTTGTTTTTAATCCTGTCATTGTCCTACCCTTTCTAACTATTTTCTTAAAGTGTCTCGTACACTTCTCCCCTTCTAATTCCCTCTCCTTACTTCTTAAAATAACCCACTACTTTTCTGTTTTGCTAAAAATGCCATTTCCTTCTTTAATTTCATGGTTAAAATTTAAAATCAAAGACATCAGATGATTTAAAAGGTTCTATTAAAACTCTCAGCAAAAAAAACAAACCACCACAAATACTCAAAACAAGGCATTTAAATCACAAAACAAACGGAAACCCAAAATTATAACCCAGGGAGCATCGTCCCTTCCTTAGGCGGCCCGCTAGGACATGGGCTGCCACCTTGTAGTCTGCGCACAATAGCGTAATGGGCCTGTAGTTCCCTAGGTTATACTTTCCCCTTTCTTGAAAAGCAGTGTCAAGACCCCAGAACCCTTGATACACTCCTTTTTTTCCCGAAAGAAAATCTCTGCCCAAAATTTTCCAAAAGGTAACATAAAACTCCAGAGGATGCCTATCGTAACCTGGAACCTTGTCGGTTGGTAAAACCCACAAAGCAGCTTCAACCTCCGCAAGCTCGAAAGGGTGGTCAAGATCAGAGGCTGCCTCCGGGGGAACCTTTTCCCTCAAAAACCCTAAGAAGAAATGTTCTGTTGAACAATCTATGTCCTTCTCCCTAAAATATTATTGGTAGGAGGACGCTGCTTCTACCATGCCCTTGGGGTCAGAAACCATTCCCCCCTTCTGTTTGCAGCTGAGCAATACCTGCTTTGGCATGGTCAACTTTAACCTGTTTTAAAAAATATGAGCTGCTAGCCTCCCCAAACTCGAACTTGTCTGTTTGACACCTAAAGAGAAAGTCCCTGGCCTTCCCCTGAAAAAACAGCCTCAACTTACTTTTTAAAACCTCCATCCTCTCCACATCACTCCCCTCACCCTTGTTCTCAGCTGACACCAAGGCAACCAGCTCCCCCTGAAGCCGTTGAAAAACCTCCCTTTCTGTACGGGCCGTAGCGACACAATGCGAAATGGCCAGGGTGCGCACATTGCGCTTTACACACCCCCACCATTCGACTAGGGAACCAAAAAATGGCTTGAGGTCACCCAATATCTCATAATGGGATTTAAAAGCCTCCCTAAAAGAAAGATATGCCAAAATGTGGCAGTTTAATTCCCAAAAACCTCTGCCAAAAATTGGCACTTCTACCGAGAACACTACCTGGGCTGTAAAAACGGTGACTTGCGAGACTGGCACAGATGGTTAAAAAAAAAAAAAAAAAAAAAATCTATAAGACTACGGGAACCCCTTGAGATTTCCCATGTCATACCCTCCTCCCCATTGGGGTCACTGACTCTGAAATAGTCCCTAAAAGAAAAAAATGTAACCACAGAAACCAAATAGGGTAGGCTAAAGTCTCCAGTGCTTTCGAAGGAGTCAATGAAATCCCCGCCCAAAACCACAGTTCTGTTAGTAACGCCAACATCTAGCAGGAACAAAAAAATATATATTCTACCTCGAGGTTCAGCAGGTGCCCACTCCAGTCTGCATCAACTACTAAAACACTCCCCTGTATGACAGAAAAAGAACCCACCAAACAAAATCCCCACCCCAGAAGAGTGCACCCTCCCAACCCCCATCTGGACTCTCCCTTCATCCACCCCCTTGAAAAAACAAACATCCCCCATGTCCCTTAAGCATGTATTGTTTTAGGCCAATTCTGACCTTTGAAGCTACCGTCCTCTCATCGATGGAAATGTTCTGGGCAGGCTGAAAATAGGTTTTGCAGGCCTCAACGATGCTAGGGTAGAGGTTTTATTTTGCAGAGCCTATCAAACCTTGCTGTGCCTCTCTTCTTCTCGGTCACTGATATGAAGCGCCTGTGAGATTGTCAGAAACCTTTTGCATGATATGACATGACAGTGGAGGGGAAAGGCAGTTGATAGAGGGGTACGGTTTTCCAGTAGTCTTTCAGGGTTTTTAGCTTCACAAGATCCATGTAAATGACCATTGACAAACATCTGACATGGAAATGGGCTTCCATCCCTCTTTCTTTCTTGCCTGCTTCTTAGCACCATACTTATTTGTGTTCGACACCAGGGAATCAACAACTGCCGAGGTGAAAAACAGCTGAAAAAGTTGCATGGGACTGTACTTGGAGGTTATATCCAGCTGAGGTCCCGATGGCCTTTTCGGTCTGAATACTGGAGGTGTAGGCAACACATCCTCCTCCAGCACAGAGTGCCAATGACCCTTCTCCTCTCTGATTGCAGGTTTAGCTCTTCTTCTTCTCAATCAGAATCGGAGGGACTGTGAAATAAAGACACAGAAACACAGATTATATACAGAGTAGGGAACATAAATCACTAAGGTGAGGTTCTGTTCCGTTCCATGTTTAGATAAAACACATCTAATATTTACAGACAGACACACACCCACAATGTAGAGCCATGTGGAGCCACTTCAAACATTTCATTACTGAATATATAAACATATGTCAAATAAAATAAAATATCTCCAACTCAAATGAATAATATTTGATATTAATTTCAAACAATGGCATGAGAATTACTTATCAATCGAGAATTGCATCTTCTCCATACAGAAATATCTCCTGAAATTGGGAGTCCAAACTTGTCTCACAATCTGATACATCTTCTTATAACTCTGGGTCACTTTCTATCAATCTCGTAAATAATATCATGTAGATCTGTATACCTGGATTTTGCCTTTGATTTTCCAGATTTACTCGCCATAATTCTTTCAATAAAATAGCAGAAAATGTTCTCGACTCAATACTGCTTCGACAAGGTGTCTCCTTCGGGTAGAAATTTCCATGGCGAATGGCTGTGTTACGCTCGACTTTCGTTCAAGAGCTGGTCTTGCCGGATATAAACATTAGATATTGCCGTTTACCTCAGCTCATTGGCTATCTACCAAGCTAGATTTCAAGACGTTCAGTGGTGATTGGGCAGAAATACAGTCATTCAAAGAAGCACTGGTGATATCATTGGTGCGCAGGAGGTCATTGTTTGGTGTGTTCAAATCAGTTCCTTTCGGTCAATACGCCCCGTAAAAAGAACCATCATGTATGGTTATGTTACTAACAAACAGAGGATTACAATGAAACCAACCCTGACTAGATAAACGTAAATGTAGTGTGAGTAATTGCATCAAACGTTTCGTTGAAAGGTGAAGGATACAGAATTCATGACTCAAGCCGTTTACAAAATGTATCGTGTTATGCTGTAAAAATGGATTTAATCGAACAAAACAACCATTTATTGTGAAGATTGGACCTTTTGTATTGCCAAAAGAAGATCTTCAAAGGTAATTTATTATTTTATTGCTATTTCTGACTTTTGTGGCGCTAATGCTTGGTTGGAAAATGCTAGTAATATGTGTGTGTGGCGCGCTGTTGTCAGATTATTGTAAGGATTGCTTTCGCCGAAAAGCATTTTTAAAATCTGACACTGCGGTTGGATTAAGAGGAAGCTTTTAAATGATGTTAGATACATGTATTTACAAGAATGTTTAATATTACGAATTGTGCATTTAGTATCTTTGCGATATGCTATTTCACTGGATGTTAGCCTATGTGGGACGCTAACGTCCCGCATAGCCTAGAGAGGTTAAATAAACCTCTTGTAAAAAGAGAACCTGGAAGGAGACACAGGAAAGGTACTGAAACACCCCTTTCTTCCCCATATCCCTTAACCTGTAGTGAAGCCCAGCCCGTGAACGGGACCGTTATCATCATCTGACACTAATTAGCATAACGCAACGGACACAAATCTTCCTAGAAAATATTCCTATTCATGAAAATCACAAGTGAAATATATTGGAACACAGCTTAGCCTTTTTGTTAATCACCCTGTCAGCTCAGATTTTCTATATGCTTTACAGCCAACGCTAGACAAGCATTTGTGTAAGTTTATCATAGCCTAGCATAGCATTATGCCTTGCTAGCAGCAGGCAAACTTGTCACGGAAATTAGAAAAGCAATGAAATTAAATCGTTTACCTTTGATGAACTTCGGATGTTTTCACTCACGAGACTCCCAGGTAGACAGCCAAAGTTCATTTTTCCCAAAATATTATTTTTGTAGGCGAAATAGCTCCGTTTGTTCTTCACGTTTGGCTGAAAAAATTGCGGTCACCACAACGCCGAAAAATATTCCAAATTAGCTACATAATATTGACAGGAACATGGCAAACGTTGTTTAGAATCCATCCTCAAGGTGTTTTTCTAATATCTATTCGATAATATATCAGTCGGGACAATTCGTTTTTCACTCTGACCGATTGGAGTAATGGCTACCTCTGTATTTTACGCGAGAATCTCTCTCGGAGCCACCATGTGACCACTTACGCAATGTGGCTGCCTACAGCTATTCTTCAACAGAAATGCGTAAAACTACGTCACAATGCTGAAGACACCTTGAGGAATACGTAGAAAGCGTAAGCTTGTTGATGGTACATTCACAGCTGATTAGGGAGTCATTGGAACGCAGCACTTTCAAAACCTGGGGCACTTCCGGATTGGATTTTTCTCAGGCTTTCGCCTGCAACATCAGTTCTGTTATACACAGACAATATCTTTACAGTTTTGGAAACGTTAGTGTTTTCTATCCAAAGCTGTCAGTTATATGCATATTTTCCTGACAAAATATCCCATTTTAAAACGGGAACGTTTTTTTTTTCCAAAAATAAATACTGCCCCCTAACACAAAGGTTAATCCCTTACATTCACTGTTACTACTGTAAAAAGGGCCATACAAAGGAAGGAACTAAACAAGATCACCCAGGGTCTCAATGCAGTCTGTCAGACAGGAGCCACCCCCATCCCAAAGCCATTCACCCCTTCCAGGTAACTGTTCGGCAGGGCTGGAAAAGGAGTCCACACAGGTTGGTACCTGTCCACAGACCTGCGATGCTTGCACAGGACTGGAAGAGTGGTCTCCCCCGGACAGTACCTGTGCACAGTCCATTGAAGCCTCCTCAGGATTGGTGTCCATCTCCGAGGTGCCTGTCCCAGGAAGCGCAGGAACCAAACAGAACCCCTGGACCTGATCCCCAGACCACCCCCATCGAGGCTTCATAGACCACCAGTGCAAGAAACTTCAAAACAACTAGATCCTGGGTCTCAGCCCCCACATCTGACCCTTCATCCCCGGTATCAGGGTTCAGCACTGTAAACCGGTTGGAGATGGCCACCAATGGCCTCCTGTGCTTTCCACCACCACCCGGTCAGTGACCCTCCTCTTCTTCCTTTTCCCCTTGTACACCATCCCGGACTCTCTATTGTCCTAAGATACCTATCCAGTCGACCCACTAGCCGAAGACGACCTCATCTTTCACGAAATGGTTCAGGTAGCCGAGTCGTCTGACATTTCACTCAGCAGACTATCCTCCCAGGCTCCAGTCAGCAGCTCCATCTCCTCAAGTCCCCTTCGGACCTCCTTTACTGCAGCTTCCCCTGGGGCTTTCGCCACCTCCGCTGCTGCCACTCAAATTTCCTTAAGAACTTCCTCTATTGGCCGGAGAGGAGAGCCCGCAGCACCTTCCTCGAGGCCATCACCGGCTGCCTCCGCATAGGTCCATTGTCTATTTGGGCAGTCTTTTAAACAAGTGGCCCTGCTTCCCACAGCCATTGCAGACTTGCGCCTTGACCTGGTTTCTGCACTTCAGCAGTTTGCACCCCGTGGCCAAATGACCAAAGCTACGGCAGTGTCTGAATTAAACAGGTAACCCCGGTCCGCTCCAATGGAGAAATAGGCTGGTGGGTGAACCAACTTATGGACACCTTCCGGATCCCTGTTCAGTCCGACACGGAACTGTCTCCTCCCTGACCAGATCCCGTAGGTACCGTACCCCAGGACTCACTTTCCCAAACCGGCATAGGAAAGCCCCGAATCTGTCATCTCCCACATAGGGATTGTAAATGTGCACGGTGATGATCTTTAAATCCAACCGGCACAAGGGAAAAACCTGAATGGCTGCCTTCTCTTTGCAGGGGAATGGCTGGAAACGGGGGTTCCCATGAAGGGCGCTTCGCCCTTCTTTCAGTGTGAATGTTTCTTATTTTTTTCTCTTTCCTTCTTCTTCTGCTAGCTTTTCACATAGCTTTTTGTATTTTTCCCCTTGACAATGGGAGAAAAGTGTTGCACCCTTCCCAGAGGAACTGCAATACCGGGTCGATGCGTGGAGTGGACGGAGCAAGCCCCATTTCCGACTCCCTGTTAGAAAAATCCATTTAATATGTAGTCCCCCGATGGGGGACGTATCAGATATTAAACTGTTGAAGAGTTTTTATTTTTATTTTTTATTATTGATTACAATCAATGCCATTGATACAATACAAAATTATAGTTATCATTCATTCTCCATCCATTGCATTTATAAATGACCAAATAACACACCAAACATAACCTCAGGGGAGCATCTTCCCTCCCCGTCATACCTAACCACTACCTTTCCCTATCACCCCAACCCTAATCTATCCCCTTAAACCATCTAAATCAATCCCAGCCCAAAACCCCCCTTCCACCTCTCCCGGGCAGCATGCTGCCCCCACTTCCTCTCCTCCCTCTTCATCCTCCACCTCAAATCTCCTTCCACCCTCCTCACTATTCCTTCCACCCCCAATGTCTCCCTGTCTTAACCATGTTCTGACTGGCTTCCCACAGTCCCCATTTAAAGAGACTCATAAGAAGCCAGAGCCGAAACCTGTCCCTATCCGTCCCTGTCGCTCTTCCTCGACCTCTCTAACTTTGCCCACATCAATACAAAATCCCCTCTTACCATTCCTAACAGCACCCGTGAACTATTCCATACTCCTCCGGCAAAGGCACAGTCCCAAAAGGCATGGCACACAGTCTCCTCCCTGCCACAAGAGGATCTTGGACAGGTGGGCGGTCGCGCCAAACTATGCAGATAGAATGTACAGGCAAGCATTTGTGGAGGCTCAACCAATTCAGCTCCTTGAGCCTGTTGTCCAGGCCCCGCGCCTGCACTCCCTCCCAGACCACTGCCGGGACTCCCTGCCTGTCTGACCTCCTCATACAGGTGCCTGTGATCTAAACCTACTCGGGCAACTTCAACCTCGGGTTGAGCACGCAGCCACTTGGCTGCATGGCCAAAGTGCCACGGCAGCTGTTCCGCCCGAGGACCCGTGTTAGACCACACCATTACGCTTCTCGCCTGATACGAGAAGAACAGCCGCAGGAGGTAGCCGGACGGGTGTATCACTGGATGAGCAAGCTCCGTCAACAAGAACGAAACAAAAATTGCATCCAACTTGAGGGGGAAATGTGGTATCCCCCTACCTCCCTCCCCGATGGGACAGAGCATGCGAGCCCTGGCGACCCACTCGTACCTGCCACCCCACATGAACTGAAACACGAGCCTCACTAGAGGCCTCCTCAGACAAGCAGGCAATGGGTAGATGTACGCCAAGTACAAAAGAGATGGCAATACATCCACCTTTAGGACCAGGACCTTGCCCATAAAAGACAAAGACCTAGCCTTCCCACATTGCCAGCTTCTTCTGTACCACTGCGATACCCATGTTCCAGTTCAGCGTCGCTGAGCCAGAGGTCTCAAAACTGACCCCGAGAATCCTCAGGGCCCCCTCACAGAGAGATAAGCCCCCGGGCACATCCGTCCTGCCGCGTCATCTTCCGAAAAATTTAACGGAAGACTTTGTGTGGTTCAGAACCGCCCCCGACGCTCGGGTGAAGTCCCCAATAATGGTAAGGGAATACCCCCCTAAAATTGACTAAAATGAATGGCAAAACATTGGCGTCCAATACCACCCAATGTGGCATTGATTCGTGTAAAGTTGATTGCAAATGCCATATGGCAAATGCCAGTTGTAACACTTCAAAAATACAACAGGTGGCGAGTGCGCTCCACCTTGGTTTTTCATATTGGAAATGCAACCCAAGTCAACATCAAAAAACAACATTTTGAAAAAAAGATTTTTTTGTCAAACTTATCACCCCTTAAAAAAGTGCTGTCTGGACCGTTTTTCAAAATTCTTTCGATTTTTTTGTCAATGTGTAAGAACTGTATGAATATAATTTTGTCCAATTTTATTATAATTTAAAAAAAATAATAATAATGTTTTACTCGTTGTGTTGATTTCATCATGTCCATTTGGTGATGTTTTTTCACTATAGAATCATATTGCAAGTGCACGTGCATTTGCAATATGTTTCAATGGGCATGTACCATCACGAATTTGGCATGGTCAAAAATCCTGCAGAAATGCAAAATTGACTGGCCTGATGAACACAGGATGGCCGGGCAGTGATAGTTGCTCCTTTCCATCACTCGTTGTGTTGATTTCATCATGTCCATTTGGTGATGTTTTTTCACTATAGAATCATATTGCAAATGCACGTGCATTGTTGTGCAACTGGTGATTGAAAATAGGCACGTGGTAACCCAAAAATAAAATTATGGTTGTAAATGCATTTACCGGTCATTCTGATATTAATGCCCGCTATGGGAACACAGGATGGCCGGGCAGTGATAGTTGTTCCTTTCCATCACTCGTTGTGTTGATTTCATTATGTCCATTTGTTTATGTTTTCTCACTTTTGCTAAGTCACTGTGCATTTGCAATATGGTTCAATGGGCATGTACCATCACGAATTTGTCATGCTATAAAAATCCTGCAAAAATGCAAAATTGACTGGCCTGATGAACACAGGATGGCCGGGCATTGATAGTGGGTCTTCTCCATCGCTCGTTGTGTTGATTTCATTATGTCCATTTGTTTATGTTTTCTCACTTTTGCAAAGTCACTGTGCGTTTGCAATATGGTTCAATGGGCAGGTACCATCACGAATTTGTCATGCTATAAAAATCCTGCAGGAATGTGAAATTGACTGGCCCGATGAACTCGGGATGGCTGGGCAGTGATTCTGGTTCATCTCAATCGCTCGTTAGGGTTGATTTCAGAATGTCACTTTGGTGATGGTACCTCACTGTTTAAACATATTGCAAATGGACAAGAGTCACCAGCAAGTCACCGTCCATCAGTCAATTAGATATCAATCTGACACCAAACTGATACAAACTGACACCAAACCCACTTTTTCCAACTCGTTTAGTAGCCAACTATCACATACTTCAGAGCTGGCCCAAAATTCACAACGCCTTCGGTTCAAACCATTAAAAAAAACATAAAACACGTAATTACGTTCTAGCTGCGGGTCCAATTCTTATGTTATGTGTAGGCCTAGCTGAGGCGACCCCGAATCCCAAGTTTCGGCTCGATAGGTAATTTGGTGTCCGAGCAAAACCCTAATTGGTGCTAAAAATCCACTTTTTTTCCATGACTTGCTACGGGGTCCTTGAATGAGCTATCGGACAGAAACATTGGGGTCCGTCTCTATGGGCCGAGCCGGTTTCAATGCACCTAGTCTTGCGTCTCTGAGACTTTTCTAAATGTCGTCATTTTTGTAATGGTCAAAATTAATTGAAGTCATTGCAAATGTACGAGGCTGTTTCTCGGTCCGAGAACCTTCTAGAGCCACCTAACTCACCACGCACTATCAACCTGAGGTCTACAACATGTTTCTAAAGTTTCGGAACTCTAGGTCTGACGGTTCTTTAAAAGTTCCAACAAGGTAACTAATGCAGGCAGTGTATGTCTCTACGCACCCCAATGGGTCCCTCCTTCCAAGCTGTGTGTGTGAGTGATTTAGTTTTCCTTTGACATTTTATGGGAAAAATGACTGATTTACAGTTCATGGGGGTTGCCTAATCACATATATGAAGTTTTGGACAGATCTGACTTTTTTAACCCTTCGAAACAGCCCCTGAGACACCAATTATGGTTGGCACAGGAAGCTATAAGTCAACACACATCCTCAATGGGGTATGCTTTTACAGAATCCTGAGTTTTAAGTCTTTACGTTAAGAACTGACTGATTTACACAGGGTTGAATGCACTATGTCTATCAAACTGGGGGGTAACTGGGGGGCAGGGTATGGGTATACACTTTTAGGGTGATTTTAACCACTTCCGGTTGGTCCAGGAAGCTTAGAATCAACACAGGTAGACCTCATAGTGGCCTGATGGACTGGTACCGAAGACAGGTTAATACGCATTCATAACCCATATAGGCTTCAGGTTGAATTTAGGAGTGCAGGCAATGTATTCCTATGGGGAGAGAAGTCAATGCAAACTGTTTGATGTAAACACCTTCTTTTAACTATTAAGGGTTAATGCCACACGGTCAAGGTTAGGCTTGCACGGATCGGGAGGACCTTAGGAACATTCCTGTGGTTGAATTGTGCTTCTCACCCTAACGGTTCTCTCACTGTCACCCAAAATCAAATGACATTGTGGGGCAGGCTTCATTTTGGGCCTACTGTTCTAATGGTCGCTGCGCTTAGACCGAGCGAGCTACGGTCAAGCGGGATATCTCGTTGAACTCGGCACGGCCTAGGGATTATGGTAATGCCATTGCCTGCTCTCTGTGTCTTTAAGCACCACACTTTGTCAACCCATCCTTCCTGTGTGTGTGTGAGGGAGCTTTTCTTTGAGATCTGTTGGGAGAAATGACTGATTTACAGTTCAGAAGGGTTACCTAGTCACACATATGAAGTTTTGGAGAGATGTGACTTTTTTAACCCTTCGAAACAGACAGTGTGACCCAATTAAAGGCACTTCCGGTTTGCACAGGAAGCTATAGGTAAACACATGTCTTGACTGAGGTAGCCTCTTACAGAATCCTGAGTTTTAAGTCTTTAAGTTAAGAATTGACTGATCTACACAGGGTTGAATGAAGTCATTTTCACATTTGCAGATTATGTACATCAAAATACTTTTTGGGTGAATTTAACCACTTCCGGTTGCTCCAGGAAGCTTAGAATCGACACAGGTAGACCTCATAGTGGCCTGATGGATTGGCATTGAAGACAGGTTCATAAGGCATTATTAAACCACATAGGCTCCAGGTTGAAATTAGGGGAGCAGGCAATGTATTCCTATGGGGAGAGATGTCATTGTAATCTGTGAGATCAAAAAACCCTGTTTTATTTTTAAGGGTTAATGCCACACGGTCAAGGTTAGGCTTGCATGGATCGGAAGGACCTTAGGAACATTCCTGTGGTTGAATTGTCCTTCTAAACCTAACGGTTCTCTCACTGTCACCCAAAAGCAAATGACGTTGTGGGGCAGGCTTCATTTTTGGCCTACTTTTCTCATGGTCGCTGCGCTCAGACCGAGCGAGCTACGGTCAAGCGGGATATGTCGTTGAATTCGGCACGGCCTAGAGATTACGGTGATGCCATTTGTTATTTTTTAGTGTTTATTTCAGCCTGTCTGTGTAAGTTTCTAGTTCAAATTGTGCTTCCTGAACAGCAGTAGTACAGTCTACAGCAGGACTTTGTTTATTTCACTTTTGTTTATTATCTACTTAATTTGCTTTGCCAATGTAAACATATGATTCCCATGCCAATAATGCCTAAATATTTTTTCCTACCTTCACAGACAACAACACAAGACAGTGAATGTTTAACACTTACAAATTAAGTGACAAACTAAATATAAACCTTAAAGAAAGCACAACACAAATAATTACTCAACTAGTTATTTAATAAAACAGAACAAACCTTTACATTATAAAGAATCACACCAAAATAGAAAATTTAACAGACAGTTAGACTAAATTACAAACATTTTACACTTCTAAAATTTAAACAAGCACACCAAAATTGAAAATCAAACCAAACAAAATCAGAACAGTGTAAATGTGAGAGTCTATAACAATCTACATGACTATTTGGAAGAGAAAGTCTTGTTGTTGGTCGGCTCCCCTTCCTTCGAGCTGCATCAGGGGTCCCCTCCTCTCTTTTGCACCTTCTCCTGCAGCTTTAACCTCCTTGAGGCAATGGCATTTTTTAGTCTGACTTTATTTGAGTTTAGTTGTTGCATCCCTTTTAATGTGACAATGGGGCAGTGGTGGGGCGACTTGAGCCTCACTTTAAGGGGTGAGACTAGCATGGGGCTGATGGCGACCACCATGCGGTGTGTGCAGATGCTCCGCTTCCTCTTTGGGGTAAGTTCCATCTCCACCTGAGGATTGGTCACCTTGGAAGGTGTCTCCTGACAGAGCAAACACAAGAAATTAGATATATCTCAGAATTCACACTTGACTGTTACATAGTTTACAAGTACATTTTGATAATCGAATGTGTCCTGTCAGAATAGCTGATCTTAATGGAGGTTGTCTGGCCATCTGTTCCTCATCTTCCTCCTCTTCCGAGTCCCCGGCGGACGTGCCAGACTCCTGGTACATCACCTTGGTCTCTTCAGGGGTGGTGCTCCCGTCGGAGAGGGAGGCATCCTCTCTCACCTTCTGCTTTCTTTCTCTTGAGGTGGAGGGCTGGTTCTCTGCGGCGACTGTGTTATCTTCCCCCTTCAGTGCAGCCTCAAAGAGTGCCCTGGTTTCATTTGCTTGGGTTGGATTTAAATTCATGGCATAATATTTGTCTGCCGTCTGGATGTTGTGGCACATGAAGTTGGCCACCCTTTCCCTGTCAACCTTTGGGAGCATGTTTTTTACCTGTAAACCACACACACACACACACACACACACACAAATATATGATATTATTGATATTACTTCAGACAACAATAGAATAGGATCTTACAATAATTAGATTCCTATCTAATCTGACCTACATGAGTGACAATGGAGGTCCTCAGGTCAGTGAACGAAGGACATTCGAGCAGACCCATCTCCTTCCACACCTCCCTCAGGTAGGCAGGCAGGTTCTTCATCTGAGTGTTTGTGGAATTGAAAAAGAAGTGCTGGGCCTTCTTTCCCCCTAAGAGACAGTGCTTGAATTTGAGGAAGTCGGAAAACCAACTGTACTCCTCCTTTGTCAGCGACATCTGGACCATGCCGTACTCCCGATGTGTTTTGTGTTCCCCCACCTAATAGAAATTGAACAGAGAAAAAACACAAAAAAACACATTACGCTCCTGCGACTGCAATTGTTTCCAAAGATAACCAACCAAGCAAACAAACAAATAAACACAGCCAGCTGTATTTCATAGACCTACATTGATCAGATACACCCCAGACTGGTCACATTTTGCCTCCTCCACCTCTTTCACCAACATGTTTTTATATAGGCCTGGTCTGTGGCCGTATATGGATGTAAAGTAGGCACACAGGTACCCATAAAACCGGTACTGATTCCTCTATGTCCTTGTTTCTTCCAATGTTTCTGTGAACATGAAAATAAAAAAGGCAGCTTCATAATCCCACTCCATAATGCATTCTATACATCTCTGACGTCTATAAGTGTGTAAAAACAGTGACATCACAGATTGAGAAAAACTTACTCAGCACTTGAGGGATTTTTGCCTTGGCAAGAGACTGGCACTCCAGCAGGCTCTTTTTGGACACCACCTTGCCTTCCTTGTTGTCCTTCACCTTTACCTGGTGAAGGGAAACTGGTCGTCTCATGGACTTGCTAATGCCCTTCATCAACCGGTTGATCCCCCTCCATTGGTTCACGGTCAGCCGGCAGCCAGGTGGAGGGGTCTCCTCAGAATATTTAAGAAATGCACCAATAGTCAAGGTGTAGTGGTTGACTGTGGTGATAGCCTTGTTCTTCTGGAGGAATTGAACCCATCTAAAAACACACACACACACACACACACACACACACACACACACACACACACACACACACACACACACACACACACACACACACAAATCATAAAATCAAATACTGTATTGTTGGTTAATGCTTGTGAGGCTAGAGAGAAGAAATAATTCTGCTTACTTCCTTATTTTGTCATGGTCTGTCAGGAAAATGAGAGAGGACTGGTAGGTCTCATTCTTCGCCATGTAGTTTAAAAATTGCGTCAACCTCTTGACCTTTTGAGGCACAATTTTCACTCAGCTTATAATTTGGATTAGGGCCCTCACAGGTCTTCCTGAATCCCTCGATAAACACACCTAATCAAAAAAACATAACATTTTAGACTATAATTACAATCTCATGAGAATACATTAATCAGCCAGGTGGTTTATCATATTCTTTTCAAACACAAACTCTTGTCACTATTTGAAGAAACAGTACTTACTCATAGCAGAGCCCGGGAAGATGTTTGCAGCTAGATCCGGACACTGTAGGCTCCTCTCTCTGGTCCCCTGAACCTGTAGCTTGGTCCTGCTCCTCTTGCTTTGTGTCTGTGTCTGACTCTGCCTGAAAGTTGAGGGCCTTATCCATGCCAATCCCCATCTGCCTTTTCAGCAGCTGGTACTTCTTCCTCACCCTTTGCAGATCAGAGATCAACTTCAGGTTGTCCTTTTTAATGGATTTGTTGGTCTCACTTCTTGTATGCAGTGCCTCATCCCTCTCTTGCACAGCTTTTTTCAGTCTCAGGATTGGTGCATGGCAGTGGCAGGAATCCTCTTTGCAGTCCACTTCTTCCTCTGCTTCTGTAGGTGAACATAACATTTCCTCCTCTTCTTTCCTTACAGTTTCCACAATATCTAAATCTGTCGCCATAGGGATGTCAGGAGTCGATGCCCTCAACACCTCCAGCCTCTCCATCGTCAGCCGTCTCCTAAGGTCCTCTAAAACCTGTCTCCTCTGTGCTCTGTTGAGCTCTGAGTGGGAGTCTATATGCCGGTCTAGTCTGCTAAGATGTGTGGAGCATCCTGACCCTGGACACTGCTCCTGCCTGACATTGACGCGGCCTGACTGCCACTTACAGAGGAGTACCCTCTCCTCACTGTTCCTCACATGGTGTACATACCTAAGGTGCTGACTGAAGCCAATCACAACCTTATAGCATATTGGACATGAGTGCACTGGAGCCATCTATACAGTTCTATACTATTCTATTCTATTCTATTGAAAAGGGAAATAATAGTAAATAAAAAAACTTAACACAGTCCCTTAAGCAATAAAGAAAGTACAGTGCTTCTGGCTGCTTAATTGATACTCATAAATATACATGAAACCACTCCTCACCACTCTAGAATGCTCATCTCCTTGTCAGCTCAAAGTGAAATGCAGCCTATTAGAAAAAAATCACTCTTCTCATTTTAAACACTCCCCAAACTCCTCCCTCTCTCTCTGTCAGCACATGATCAAACTCTGTTTTTCCATTTGAGAATGCTCAGGATGAGGCCCCTACTCTGCTTGTAGTCAAATACATTATATTATAGAAAATACTCCCCAAACTACTATATTGTCATCTCATAGTCAAATTCTCTATTTTCCCATTAAAAACAATCACATTGATGAGACTACTTATTTTAAATGGCCCCTATGCTCAGACCAAGTGAGCTACATGAGATTACTTTTTTGCACGGTCCCTGCGGTCACCGGTCAGACCGAGTGAGCTACATGAGATTACTTTACAAAGCCTGCTACATGAGACTACTTTTTTGCATGCTCACTGTGGTCAGACCAAGCGAGCTACAGTCAAGTGGGGTGTCTTGTTGAACTCGGCACGGCCTAGGGATTATGGTAATGCCATTGACTGCTCTCTGTGTCTTTAAGCACCGCACTTTATCACTCCATCCTTGCTGTGTGTGTGTGTCTGTGTGTGTGTGTGTGTGTGTGTGAGAGAGAGCTTTTCTTTGACATATGTTGGGAGAAATGACTGATTTACAGTTCAGTTACCTAGTCACAAATATGAAGTTTTAAAAATGTGACTTTTTTAACCCTTCAAAACAGACAGTGTGACCCAATTAAAGGCACTTCCGGTTGGTACTCGGCACAGTCTGGAGACTTTGGTGATGCCCTTTTTTGTGTTGATTTCAGAATGTCATTTTGGTGATGGTCCCTCTCCGTTTAAACATATTGCAAATGTACAAAAGTCAACTAGCAAGTCAGTGTCCATCAGTCAATTAGATGTCATTCTGACACCAAACTGATATCAATTGACACTAAACCCACTTTTTCCAACTCATTTAGAAGTCAACAATCACATGTCAGAGCAGGCCCATAATTCACAGCGCCTTCAGTTTAAAACATAATAAAAAGGTAAAACAAATAGTTACGTTCTAGCTGCGGGTCCAGTTCGGACATTATGTGAGGCGACCCCGAATCCCGAGTTTCGGCTCGATAGGTCCTTCGGTGCCCGAGTAAAACCCTAATTGGTGCTGAAAATCCACTTTTTTCCATGCCTTGCTATGGGGTCCTTGAATGAGCTATCGGACAGAAACGTTGGGGTCCATCTCTATGGGCCGAGCCGGTTTCAATGCACCTAGTCTTGTGTCTCTGAGACTTTTCTAAATGTCGTCATTTTCGTAATGGTCAAAATGAATTGAAGTCATTGCAAATGTACGAGGCTGTTTCTCGGTCCGAGAACCTTCTAGAGCCCCCTAACTCACCACGCACTATCGACCGGAGGTCTAGAACAGGTTTCTAAAGTTTCGGAACTCTAGGTCTGACGGTTCTTTAAAAGTTCCAACAAGGTAACTAATGCAGGCAGTGTATGTCTCTACGCACCCCAATGGGTCCCTCCTTCCAAGCTGTGTGTGTGAGTGATTTAGTTTTCCTTTGAAATTTTATGGAAAAAATGACTGATTTACAGTTCATGGGGGTTGCCTAATCACACATATGAAGTTTTGGACAGATCTGACTTTTTTAACCCTTCGAAACAGCCCCTGAGACACCAATTATGGCACTTCAGGTAGACCTCATAGTGGCCTGATTTACTTTTACCGAAGACAGGTTCATACGGCATTCATAACCCATATAGGCTTCAGGTTGAATTTAGGGGTGCAGGCAATGTATTCCTATGGGGAGAGAAGTCAATTCAAACACCTTCTTATAACTGTTAAGGGTTAAGGCCACACGGTAAAGGTTAGGCTTGCAAAGATCGGGAGGACCTTAGGAACATTCCTGTGGTTGAATTGTCCTTCTAAACCTAACGGTTCCGCCGCTGTCACCCAAAATCAAATGACGTTGTGGGGCAGGCTTCATTTTGGGCCTACTTTTCTAATGGTCGCTGCGCTTAGACCGAGCGAGCTACGGTCAAGCGGGATATCTCGTTGAACTCGGCACGGCCTAGGGATTATGGAGGGAGATGGTGGACTGTCTGACGCCCCTGTGTGTCACAAATAGGCACTTTGTTATAAGAGGTGATTTTAACATAGATTTAGGGATAGGAGGGGATAGTAGTGCAGGCGCTACACCGGGCTAATGGCTTGCCAACTGGAACATGGTTATCGCAGTGGTAAAGAGGAAGCTAGCGATGTGGAGGGCTAGGTCTTTGTCCTTTATAGGCAAAGTTCTGGTCCTCAAGGTGGATGTATTGCCATCTCGTACATCTACCCATTGCCGGCTTGTCTGAGGAGGCCTCTAGTGAGGCTTGTGTTTCAGTTCATGTGGGGTGGCAGGTACGAGTGGGTCGCCAGGGCACGCATGCTTTCCCCCATTGGGGAGGGAAGTAGGGGGGGACACACTCCCTGTCTGACCTCCTCGTACAGGTGCCTGTGGTCTAAACCTACTCGGGCAACTTCAACCTCGGGATGCGCCCGCAACCACTTGGCCGCATGGCCAAAGTGCCACGGCAGCTGTTCCGCCTGAGGACCCGTGTTAGACCACACCATTATGCTTCTCGCCTGGTATGAGAAGAACACCTGCAGGAGGTAACCGTACGGGTGTATTACCGGATGAGCAAGCTCTGTCAACAAAAAGGAAACAAAAATTGAGTCCAGCTTGAGGGGGAAATGTGGTACCCCCCTATCTCCCTCCCCGATGGGACAGAGCATGCGTGCCCTGGCGACCCACTCGTACCTACCAACCGACATGAACTGAAACACAAGCCTCACTAGAGGCCTCCTCAGACAAGCCGGCAATGGGTAGATGTACGCCAAATACAAAAGAGATGGCAATACATCCACCTTTAGGACCAGGACCTTGCCCATAAAAGACAAAGACCTAGCCTTCCACATTGCTAGTTTCCTCTGTACCACTGCGATACCCATGTTCCAGTTCAGCGTCGCAGAGCCGGAGGTCTCAAAATGGACCCCGAGAATCCTCAGGGCCCCCTCACAGAGAGAACCCCCCAGGCACATCCGTCCTACCGCGCCATCTTCCAAAAAACTTAACGGAAGACTTTGCATGGTTCAGAACTGCCCCCGACGCTCGGGTGAAATCCCCAATGATGGCAAGGGACCTTGTCAGGCACGAGTCCTTGCATAGCAGCAAGGAAGTGTCGTCGGGGTACTGCGTCATCTTAACGCACAGCCCATCGCTTCCAGGGATCATCAAGCCCTCCACCCCTGTGTCCGCCCTAATAGCAGCCCCCAGAGGCTCCATGTACAGAACAAAGAGGAGTGCCGAGAGCGGGCACCCCTGCCTGACCCCAGACGAGAGGTCAAAAACGTCACCCAAGTGACCGTTTACGCTAACTCGACACCCCGCTCCGACATATAAAGTACGGATCCATCCTATATACTTCTCCCCAAATCCTAATCTACCTAACACCCTGAATAGAAAATATCTATTCACGCGATCAAAGGCTTTCGCCTGATCAAGCGCTGCTACCATTAAAGGCAGACCTCTATCTTCAACCCAAGCGATGGAGTCCCTGATCAACTGAAGGTTCCATCTAATAGAGCGTCCCTCTACCCCACACGTCTGATCCTCGTGGACGACGTAGGGAAGGGCTGTGCGCAACCGGTCCGCTAAGACCTTCGCAAGCAACTTGTAATCTACACACAGCATGGTCAATGGCCGCCAGTTGCCAAGGTCTGTTGCGTCCCCCTTCTTGTACAGAAGTGACAGCACACCAACAGCCATTGAACCCCCCGGGACACCCGTCTCGAGGATGGCCTTCAAGACTTCGAGTACCACCGGTCCAAGTATCCCCCAAAACTTGAGGTAAAACTCGGCCGGTATTCCATCCATCCCATGCACCTTCCCTTTTCCCATCCTCCTGAGGGCGCTCTCAACCTCTTCGAGGGAGATCTGGGCCTCCATCGCTTCTCTAACGTCCTCCGGCACTCGCCAGGACAGGTGTTCTAAATACACATTTCCCTGCTCTACATCTACATCCCTTTCTTTAAATAACCCTCGGAAATGGTCAGTTGTCACCCTGACCATTTCCTCTGGTTCACTCACTACACTCCCATTCTCTTTCCTAACCCCGTACATTACCTTCCTACTCTGTCTGCTCCTAACCGACTTAAAGAACATGGCGGAACAAGTCTCGTTGTGTTCTAAAAAGCCACTATGTGCACGCTCCAGGAAAGCTCGAGCCTTCTGCTCCTGCAGCTCCCTGAGCTGCACCTTCAGGGCTGTGGATCTCTCCCAGTCAATCGACCCGCCGAGGTTGCCTGCCTCATACTCAAGTACGAGCAACCTTTGGATACGATCCACCTCCCTCCTTTCCTCCCTTTTTTTCCTCTTACCATATCCTATAATAAAAGCCCTAATCCTTACCTTTACTATATCCTACCACTCAAACACCCCCTCACACAAGGGCCGGAGGCCTTCAAGCCTCCGAAACAACCCTGTGACGGCATTGACAAAGACTTGCTCACCCAGTAAATCCCGATCTAGTTTCCAGTACCCCCTACCGAAGAGGCAGACTGGCGACCCCACCTGTAGGAGCACCCCGTCATGGTCCGAAAAGAAGACAGGCAACAGCCGCCCAGACAACCGACCCAAAGACCTAGATACAAAAATACAGTCGAGCCTCCGCGCAACCCCCCTGGAGTTGCGCCATGTAGGACCGACCATTGCCGGAGTAGTGTGCAGGCCACCATCAACCAGACCATGGCAAGCCATTAGCCCGGTGATGGCACCTGCACTACTGTCCCCCGCTATCCCTAAATCTATATTAAAGTCACCTCCTATCACCAAGTGCCTATTTGTGACACACAGGGGTGTCACAGTCCACCATCTCCCTCCTGTCTGCCGCCACCTGTGGCCCGTATACCACCACTAATCTATATCTAATATCCCTAAAAGTGATATCCACCCCTAAAACCCTTCCCTGTATCACAACAAAAGTGCCCTCTACCTTTACCTCCCTATTTCCAAACAAAATCCCTACTCCTGTCGAGTGCACCCCTCCTATACTCCAAAATGACTCACCCGTGTCCCACTCCCTTCTAAATCTATTTACATCCCCTCGATCCCTCAGGTGAACCTCCTGTAAAAAACAAACATCAAAACCCACCCCTTCTAAGAAACTAAAAACCGCCCTCCCCTCAAATGGTCCTCCGTGCCCTATCGCGGCCCGGACCGGCCCCGCGCCATCCGCCGCCCCGGCTCCGTCGTGACGCCGGGCCCCACGGCCTACGCCGCGTCGCGAGCGCTCGACATTGAGTCCACCTTCCGGCTGTTTGTCACACTGGCGATAGAAAGGATCATTGTGGACATGACAAATCTGCAGGGGGTGAGAAAATACGGCGACGGCTGGCGACCCATGGACTCCACCGACCTGCGTGCCTACGTAGGGCTGCTGATCCTAGCTGGAGTCTACAGGTCCCGAGGCGAGGCACGCGGCCAGCCTGTGGGACGCCGAGAGCAGCAGGACCATGTTCCGCGCCACCATGCCGCTCAAGGTGTTTCACAAGTACTCGAGGCTGCTGCGAGACTCGCCACCGACAGACTGGCGGCCATAAGAGAGTTATGGGACCTGTGGGAGGAGCGGCTGCCGGCCCTCTACAACCCGGGGCCCGACGTGACAGTGGACGAACAACTGGTCCCGTTCAGAGGTACCGTCTATGTATCTGTGTATGTGCGTGTAGCATAGAGAGGTAGCACTAGTAGCGTGGGAAGTAGTAGCAATGGGCAGTAGTAGCAATCGGCAGTAGCGGCGGCGGCTGCGTGTAACATAAACGCAGTGCCCCCGCTTTAACGATGACGCTGCTAATCTCCCCTCCCTTCTCCCCACCGAAAGGACGCTGTCCTTTCCGACAGTACATTCCCAGCAAGCCGGCCAAATACGGCATCAAGTCGTGGGTGGCCTGCGACGCCAAGTTCAGCTACGCTTGGAAGATGCAAGTCTTGCAAGGCCCCGAGAAGAACCAGGGCGCCCGCGTCGTCCTCGATCTGACCGAGGGACTGCCGGGCGGTCACAACGTCACGTGTGACAATTTCTTCACCTCCTACGAACTGGGCCAGCGGCTCCTCACCATGGTGGGCACGGTGAGAAAGAACAAGGCCGAGCTCCCGCCCACACTGCTTGAGTCAAAGGGCAGACAGGTCCTGTCCTCCAGGTTCGCATTCACGCCCACCGCCACTCTAGTGTCCTACCTGGCAAAGAGAAATAAGAACGTGCTACTTCTGAGCACGCTGCACGCGGAGCCCGACGTTAGCGATCGCCGCGACCGGAAGCCGGCCCTCATCCTAGACTACAACTGCAACAAGGGCGGCGTGGACAACCTAGACAAGGTGGTCGGGACCTACAGCTGCAGACGGATGACCGCCCGCTGGCCCCTGGTCATCTTCCACAACATCCTTGACGTGTCCTCCTACAACGCCTTTGTCATATGGCGAGAGATCTGGATGCCTGGGAAGCGGAACAAGAGGAGGGTGTTCCTGGAGCAGCTCGGAAAGGCACTCGTGAAGCCCTTGATACAAAGAAGGCAGCGTCTCCCCCGCACCCAAGCCGCGTCCGCACTTGTCAAAGTCCTACAGAGTGCCACCGCCGAGGCTCGTCCGCCAGCCCGGGAGCAAGCCGCTGGCCCGGCCGCCGCCGCCCCAGCCGCCCCGCCGGTGGCGAGTAAGAGGAAGAGGTGTCAGCTCTGCCCACCCAAGAAGGACGCCAAGACCCACACCGCGTGCTGCAGGTGTAAGAAATACATCTGCAAAGGCTGTTCACACGCATACTGTCACACTTGTGCCCACTGGGCCTTTAGCCAAGATGGGACAGGGTGACCCGGGGGGACACTGTGTGGTAGGCATAATAGGAGGACAACAGGAGGGTTAAGCGAACGTGATAACCACTGCACTACAGAAACTGCTGCAAGAACTATCAGCAAGGAGTAAACCGAATTTTACATATATTCATTGCATAAATTCGAATATCCAAAGTAAGGCATTTATGACAAAAATAATTCTCTGTTACAATTATGGAAATTATGGCATGTGTCAATGTGCGCTGTTTCCACACAAAATGAAACCGGGGACCTTTCGCGTGTTACGCGAACGTGATAACCACTAAACTACAGAAACTCCTGCTTGAATTGTCAGCAAGGAGTACAATGAATTTTACAGATTTTCATTGCATGAATACAAATTTCTAAAATAAGGCATTTATGAGAAAAATATATCTATTACAACAATAGTAATTTTTGCTTGTGAGTAATAACACTGTTTCTGCACAGTTTTGAACAGGGGACCTTTCACGTGTTAAGCGAACGTTATACCCACTACACTACAGAAACTGCTGCAAGCACTATCAGCAAGGAGTAAACCGAATTTTACTGATATTCATTGCATGAATTCAAATTTCTAAAATAAGGCATTTATTAAAATTAATTCTCTATAATATCCACAGTAATTATTGCATGTGACAAAGAGCACTGTTTCCGCCCTTTTTCGAAATGGGGACCTTTCGCGGGTTAAGCGAACGTGATAACCACTACACTACAGAAACTGCTGCTTGAATTGTCAGCAAGGAGTCAACTGAATTTGACAGATTTTCATTGCATGAATTCAAATTTCTAAAATAAGGCATTTATGAAAAAAATTCTGGGGACCATTCGCATGTTAAGCGAATTTTACTGATTTTCATGGCATGAATTCAAATTTCTAAAATATGGCATTTATGAAAATTAATTCTCTATAATATCCACAGTAATTATTGCATGTTTCCGCCCTTTTTCGAAATGGGGACCTTTCGCTTGTTAAACGATTCCATCAGATCAGGCCTCATCTGAGTACAATGACCTCAGACACAGAACTCTTATTTTTCACATCCCGCGGTCAACCGTACGGTAATCTCTGTGAGTATGTGGGCCAGATATTTGCAGAGTTCGGCATTGGAAGTAAAGTGACCTTACAAGTGACGGTACAATTCGTCGAAGCGTTGCCACATTGAACTTTAACCAAGGGTTGGTTACAGACCGGGGAACAGAGCTGAAGTGACAGGCCAAGATAGAGGGCAGGCAGGCAGGGTAGAGAGAGTAAGCCCAGAGGCATGGAGAAATGGAGCTCCCTTGGTAACCAGTTCAATCACCAGGTACACATGCTGCACTTAGTGCAATGAGAGAGAAGTATGACTCTGTCATTAAATTACATTGGGTTACCAGGTGACCTTGGTGGGTGGTGTGGGGCCCCCCTATGAAAACACAGTGCAATTTCTGAGATGTGTGGACTTCGCCGTTTTTCACAACTTTTTTTGAAACCTTCCATACAACACTCAGGCCGGCCCCCATTGATAAAGGGCCAAAGTAGGGTGCTCCCATAGTGGGCATGAAGATTAGGAACACCGGTAAATGCATTGAAAACCGTTTTTCAATTTAGGTTACCAGGTGCCGAAATCCAATCACCCGGTGCACACCAGTGAAAAGTGGGAACTCTGTTATTTTTTCGACCAATTTCTGTAATTTTCCAAAAATTATTAAAAGGTCCCAAATTTCGGCTCATACCCTCTCTCGTGATGGGCAACAATTACACCATGTTTAAAAAAGTTTGCATTCACAGGAACCTATGCGCCCTGTAACCTACACTTTTTTCCCAAAACTTTAAAACACGATTTCCCATTAGAAATGTTTATACAAAACGGTTTTAATTAAATGGAAATGCTCGTCTATGTGTGCCCTTCAGTGCAAAAAAACCCCATCCATATTGGAGATATACTTTTTGAGTTATTAAAGTTTTGGTGTACCGGAATTTGACCCCCAATGGCGCAGCGCTCTAAAGCCCTGTGATTGACAGTGCTTATGTCGACAATTAGGCCTGTCAGGTGATGACACACTCAGTAGCGGGTGGACCAGACAGGTACCGGGGCAAAATCAGAAACCTGTTTTTTGACAACAAGAGCGGTGCCAAATTGCTCAGCCCGGATAGAAAATGAGAAACGGACACTTTTGAGGGATGTGAGTCCCTCCGAACCATGGTACTTTGGACCTTTTCCGCCGGCGACCGATTTGGTGGTTTGACAAGCCCCTTCGGCGCCTGATTTGTTTTAACTTATGATCCATGTTTCCCAGCTTGGTGGTGGGAGGATATTGAGCCCCCGCTTGGTTCACGGTGCGTCTCCATGGTTCTCCTCTGTTGTCCAGACAGTTTAATTTCCTCTGACCGATTTGCATTTGTTTTCCACCTGGGAGGGCCCCTATCGGCTGGCCTTTGGCTGGTGTTCTGATGGACGGTTCCTCCTGCCCCATGTGGATTGGCCCCTATTGGGGGAGCCCCTTTCGGAGACGGTTGACCCCCTATTTCGATACGCTCCAGCCGTGCACCGTTCGTGCAAGATCCAGCCGACCTGTCTGACCCAGTGGCCCTACATTGGTGTTCCGGTGCGGGGAGTGACACATGCAGGCTGCGATGCATGTGGTGATGGTCATCCCGTAATGCATCGGTGCCAGAGACACATATTCTCAAACCCTGTCTTTAAAGTTGACCTACCCGGCTGACCCAAGTGGTCTGGCCAAGGTTGTGGTTCTTGTTTCCCGGTTGATGGTGTCCCGAATGGACCCTCCAGCTAGACAAGAGACCTCTCGAGCGGCGCCCCGGAACCTGTGGCTTTGGCTATGGGCAGTTCACGGTGGATTGCACCAGGGCCTCCTCCCTTAACGGGATAGGACTGGTCCCTGGTTGTTCTTTGCTTAGAGTGCTCAGGTACAACCTCTATGTTGTGAGTGGCTACCTGGTTGATGCCAGTAGCATATGCTTGTCTCAAAGATTAAGCCATTCAAGTCGAAGTACACACGGCCGGTACAGTGAAACTGAGAATGGCTCATTAAATCAGTTATGGTTCTTTTGATCGCTCAACCTTAATTGGATAACTGTGGCAATTCTAGAGCTAATACATGCCAACGAGCGCTGACCTCCAGGGATGCGTGCATTTATCAGACCCAAAACCCATGCGGGCCAATCTCGGTAGCCCCGGCTGCTTTGGTGACTCTAGATAACTTCGAGCCGATCGCGTGCCCTTTTTGGCTGTGACGTCCCATTCGAATGTCTGCCCTATCAACTTTCGATGGTACTTTCTGTGCCTACCATGGTGACCACGGGTAACGGAGAATCAGGGTTCGATTCCGGAGAGGGAGCGTGGAAAAACGGCTACCACATCCAAGGAAGGCAGCAGGCGCGCAAATTACCCACTCCTGACTCTGTGAGGTAGTGACGAAAAATAACAATACAGGACTCTTTCGAGGCCCTGTAATTGGAATGAGTACACTTTAAGTCATTGTATAATATTCAGCCATTTTTCCCCATGCCATTACATTAAAGGCAAGACATACCTAGATTCAATTACTTTCATGAATTGGTTTGAAACCTCTGTTTCAAATCCTCTATGATAAGGTGCGTCTCGGTGAGAGGTGTCAGGCGCAGGAGAGCAGGGATTTCTGAGAAGCGTGTTTAATATATATATATATAGATATATATATACATAGTCCACCAATACAAAATTGGCACAGATAAAAATCCAAAACTACGCTCTCGAAGGAACAGAAACTCACGCCAATACATGGAGGAACAAACTCAGTTCCGAAACTAAACTACACGTACGTAATAGCGAAAACAATAAACATCATAGATCATCGAACGCAAATACACACGAGCTTAATCCTGCACAAATTAAGGCAGGCAACAGGTTCCCTATATACATACAGAAATAAAAGCAATTGAAACCAGGTGTGAAAAGGAACACAGACAAAACAACCAGAAAAGGAAAAAGGGATCGGTGGCGACTAGTAAACCGGCGACACCGAGCGCTGCCAGAACAGGGAGAGGAGTTACCTTCGGTAGAAGTTGTGACACCCTCCTCAAAGTTGGTCCCTTGACGGATGTGTAAAAAATGGTTTGTCATGAAACACTTAATTTATTTATTTAAATGTAACCTTTATTAAACTAGGCAAGTCAGTTAAGAATTAAATATTATTTACAATGGCTACCTACCCCGGACGATGCTGGGCCAATTGTGCGCCACCCTATGGGACTCCCATTCACGGCCAGTTGTGATACAGCTCGGATTTGATCCAGGGTGTCTGTAGTGACGCCTCAAGCACTGAGATGCAGTGTCTGCTGCACCACTCGGGAGCCCCAAAATCATGTTCTAGTGTTGTCCCCAACTAAAATACATCTTGGTCAACCAAGAGTCATCTGTAATTTTTACCAATCGCCCCATGTGTTTTTATAAAATCTGTTCCCACGAAAACTGTTTTCCCAGCGTAGCATGAGGAGCCCCTAAATGATACATAGTTTGAGTGCATTTCAGAATACAAAAAACAGTCCGACAGCAAGATCCCGTATTTAAGTTGAAGTTCATCATATGCTAGCTTCGGGACAAGGGCGTCGCCGGTTGAGGGCACATCGGACGGAATTGCGTCGGCAGACCAGTCGTGATGGATCGGCGGGGCTCCATGTCGACAAAGGGTCAAGGCCAATTGGTAAAATACTGTATGTATCGTAGCTGGAGTAATTTTGTTTGCTAGACGGGAGATGCACCTGGCTCGAGGCTAACTGGTGCTAGCGTAGTAATGACTACCTAACGGCTTCCCTGGTTCATATATTCCTGTTCACTGGACCCTATGATCACTTGGCTACATAGCTGATGCCTGCTGTAATGTTCATTAATCACGGTACTCCCTTTTGTTTATCTGTCGGCATCAGCCTCAAACTCAGGCCCTGTGTGTTGTTAACTGACCCTCTCTGCCCGTTCATCGCCATTTTACCGGTTGTTGTCTTAGCTGATTAACTGTTGTCTTACCCTTTGTTGTCTTAGCTAGCTCTCCCAATCAACACCTGTGATTGCTTTATGCATTGCTTTATTTCTCTCTGTCAATATGCCTTGTGTAGTGTTGTTTAGGGTAGTTATCATTGTTTTATTTTACTGCGGAGCCCCTAGTCCCACTCAACATGCCTCAAAGAACTCTTTTGTCCCACCTCCCACACTTGCAGTGACCTCACCTAGCATAACTAGTGCCTCCAGAGATGCAACCTCTCTTATCGACACTCAATGCCTAGGTTTACCTCCACTGAACTCGCACCCTACCATACCCCTGTCGGTACATCATGCCTTGAATCTACCCTGTCACGCCCAGAAATCTGCTCCTTTTATTCTCTGTTCCCAACGCACTAGACAACCAGTTCTGATAGCCTTTAGCTGTACCCTCATCCTACTCCTCTGTTCCTCGGGTGATGTAGGGGTTAACCCAGGCCCTGAGTGTCCCCAGGCACTCTCATTTGTTGACTTCTTTAACCATTAAAGCCTTGGTTTCATGCATGTTAACATCAGAAGCCTCCTCCCTAAGTTAGTTTTACTCACTGCTTTAGCACACTCCACCAACCTTGATGTCCTTGCCGTGTCTGAATCCTGGCTTTGGAAAGCCACCAAAAATTCAGAAATTTCCATCCCCATCGACAACATTTTCCGTCTAGATATAACTGCCAAAGGGGGAGGAGATGCAATCTACTGCAGAAATGGCCTGCAAAGTTCTGTCATACTTTCCAGGTCTAAACTCAAACAGTTCGAGCAGTTCGAGCTCTCACATCAATGACGTCTGCTCTCACTGTTGCTGCCTGTTATAGACCCCCCTCAGCTCCCAGCTGTGCTCTGGACACCATATGTGAATTGATTTTCCCCCATCTATCTTCAGAGTTCTTTCTGTTGGGTGACCTAAACAGGGATATGCTGAACATCCCGGCCGTCCTACAATCCAAGCTAGATGCCCTCAATCTCACACAAATTATCAAGGAAACCACCAGGTACAACCCTAAATCTGTAAACATGGGCACCCTCATAGATATTATCCTAACAAACTTGCCCTCCAAATACACCTCTGCTGTTTTCAATAAGGATCTCAGCGATCACTCCCTCATTGCCTGCATCCGTTATGGGTCCGCGGTCAAACGACCACCCCTCATCACTGTCAAACGCTCCCTAAAACATTTCTGCGAGCAGGCCTTTCTAATCGACCTGGCCCGGGTATCCTGGAAGGATATTGACCTCATCCCGTCAGTAGAGGATTCCTCGTTGTTCTTTAAAAGTAATTTCCTGACCACCTTAAATAAGCATGCCGCTTTCAAAAAATGTAGAACTAAGAACAGATATAGCCCTTGTTTCACTCTAGACCTGACTGCTCTCGACCAGCACAAAAACATCCTGCGGCGTACTGCACTAGCATCAAATAGTCTCCGCAATATGCAATATACACAGTCAGTTAGGAAAGCAAGCTTTTTCAAACAGAAATTTGCATCCTGTAGCTAAAGTTTTGGGACACTGTAAAGTCCATGGCGAATAAGAGCACCTCATCCCAGCTGCCCACTGCACTGATGCTAGGAAACCACAGATAACTCCACAATAATCGAGAATTTCAATAAGCATTTCTCTACGGCTGGCCATGCTTTACTCCTGGCTACCCCAACCCCGGCCACAGCTCCCCACCCCCCGCAGCTACTTGCCCAAGCCTTCCCAATTTCTCCTTCACCCAAATCCAGATAACTGATCTTCTGAAAGAGTTGCAAAACCTGGACCCGTACAAACCAGCTGGGCTAGACATTCTGGACCCTCTCTTTCTAAAAATATCCGCCGCCAATGTGGCAACCCCTATTACTAATCTGTTCAACCTCTCTTTCTTATCGTCCGAGATTCCTAAAGATTGGAACACTTCCGTGGTCATCCCCCTCTTCAAAGGGGGTGACACTCTAGAACCAAACTGTTACAGACCTATATCCATCCTGCCCTGCCTTTCTAAAGTCTTCAAAAGCCAAGTTAACAAACAGATCACTGACCATTTTGTATCCCACCGTACCTTCTCCGCTGTGCAATCCGGTTTCCGAGCTGGTCACTGGTGCACCTCAGCCACGCTCAAGGTTCTAAACGATATCATAACCGCCATTGATAAGAGACAATACTGTGTCGCTGTCTTCATCAACCTGGCCAAGGCTTTCGACTCTGTCAATCACCGTATTCTTATCGGCAGAATCAACAGACTTGGTTTCTCAAATGACTGAATCGCCTGGTTCACCAACTACTTATCAGACAGAGTTCAGTGTGTCAAATCGGAGGGCCTGTTGTACGGGCCTCTGGCAGTCTCTGGGGGTACCACAGGGTTCAATTCTCGGGCCTACTCTTTTCTATGTATATGCCAACAATGTTGCTCTTGATCCACCTTTACGCAGACGACACCATTCTGTATACATCTGGCCCTTCTTTGGACGTTCAACCCTCCGTAAATAAGTCAGTTCTTAACGTAAAGACTTAAATCTTGCCTACACCAAGGAGGATATGTGTTCACTTTCAGCTTCCTGTGTAAGCCGGAGGTGCCTTAAAAGGGTGTCATAGGTGCTGTTTTGAAAGTTTAAAAAGGTCTGATCTTTTCAAGACTTCATATGTGTTATTAGGCAACCCTCATGTACTGTAAATCAGTAATTTCTCCCAACAGATGTCAAAGAAAAGCTCTCACACACACACACACAGCAAGGATGGAGTGACAAAGTGCGGTGCTTAATTAATTAAAGACAATCAGAGCCTGCAATGGCATTACCATAATCTCTAGGCTGTGTCGAGTTCAACGAGATGCCCCGCGTGACCGTAGCTCGCTCGGTCTAAGCACAGCAACTATGTGAAAAAGTAGACCCATAATGAAGCCTGGCCCTAATTTTCATTTGCTTTTGGGTGACAGTGGGAGAACCTTTAGGGTGAGAAGGACAATTTGACCTCAGTTCCTGAGGTCATCCCGATCTGTGCAAGCCTAACCTTGACCGTGTGGCATTAACCTTTAACAGTTAAAAGAAGGTGTTTACATTAAACAGTTTTCAATGACTTCTTTCCCCATAGGATTACATTGCCTGCACCCCTAAATTCAACCTGAAGCCTATGTGGGTTATGAATGTCTTATGAACCTGTCTTCGATGACAATACATCAGGCCACTATGAGGTCTCCCTGTGTTGATTCTAAGCTTCCTGGAGCAACCAGAAGTGGTTGAATCACCCTAAGAATCAGACACAATAATTTTTAGGCCTTGCAATATTAGATTATTAAAGATGAATAACAATTTCTTAGCTTTTCAAAGAAACAAGAACAATGCCTTATTTTGGGAAATTGCAAACATGTCAATATTAGCTGATTTAATGAAATTAAACGACCAAGAAAATGCCTCAAAACCTCAAATTTCTGTTTCGAAGTCAGACACCTTATCCACGAGGCAACACCTTCTACTCCATATCCTCCGATATGACATCAAACAGACGTTGCTTAGCAACAACAGACATCAAAGTTGTGAACCTGTCCGAATTAGGAAACCTAGTGATATTTTACAAGTACGAAAAGAATCTGTCCCTCAATCTTGCGATGCAGAATCAGACACAATATTTCTCAGGCCTTGCAGTCTTAGATTATTAAAGTTGAAGAATAATGTCCAAGCAACAAGACCAATGCCTTAGTTTGGGAAATTGAAAACATGTTCAAATTGGCTGAGCTAATTACATTTTTAAAAGCACATAGGGACTTGAACCCTCAATCTTCTGATTCAAAGTAAGACACCTTATCCATTAGGCCACGTAATCTATGTGATGAATCCCTATTTGACATTATACAGACTTTGCTATGCAACAATAGACATCAAAATTGTGAACCTGTCCGAATGATGAAAGCTAGTGATATTTAACAAGTAAGAAAATAACTTTTCCCTCAATCTTGCCATGCAGAATCATCCACAATATTTCTCAGGCCTTGCAGTCTTAGATAATTAAAGTTGAACAACATTGTCCAAGCAACAAGACCAATGCCTTAGTTAGGGAAATGGCAAACATATTTGCTGATTTAATGAAATTAAACGACCATGAAAATGCCTCAAAACCTCAATTTTATGTTTCGAAGTAAGAAGCCTTATCCACGAGGTAACACCTTCTACTCCATATTCTTCGATATGACATCAAACAGACGTTGCTAAGCAACAACAAACATCGAAGTTGTGAACCTATCCGAATGAGGAAAGCTAGTGATATTTAACAAGTACAAAGACACTCTTTCCTTCAATCTGGCGATGCAGAATCAGACACAATAATTCTCAAGCCTTGCAATATTAGATTATTAAAGATGAATAACAATGTTCTAGCTTTTCAAAGCAACAAGAACAATGTCTTATTTTGGGAAATTGCAACTTGTCCATATTAGTTATGAGTTAATGAAATTAACGAGCCTCCGCAAGTGCTGGGTGCGTAAACTAACAAGTCCACCAACAGCATAGCCTGACATGACTGGACACTTTTGATTGCTCCTTGTAGCAAATCCTACCTGCTGGGGAATTAGCTCAAATGGTAGACTGCTTGCTTAGCATGCGAGAGGTAGTGGGATCGATGCCCGCATTCTCCAAAAACACGTTGTTTTTGTGGATCCAAGGAAGCTCCAGTTCACACTTCATGCAGCCTTGTGTAACAGTAACCTACTGCCATGTAACAACGACAAGCAACTTTAATGTAACGCTGATGTCACATTGTCAGATGAAAGACATTAATTACTTTCGGAGGAGCAGCGTAGCACACACCATTGAGGCCCACAAACAAAGCTCTGGGCAGTTTCCTTGAAGCCAAAGCAGAGCATAAAGAAAGAACAACAACTATTGGGGAGACACGGGATCAAACCAGGGACCTTAAAATCTCCGTCTAACTCTCTCCCAACTGAGATATTTCTGCAAGAAGCTGAGCTTATTTCTGTGGCACTCTTGACGAAACACACGCATGTGAGTCATAATTTGACACTTAAAATGTACCTCATGGACAGTACCGGGATCAAACCCATCACCTTGGAGTTATTAGCACCACTCTCTAACCAACTGAGCTAACCGGCCACTGGCTATGGAACACCGTTTTTGAGATGCACCGAGACTCTGCAAGTGCTGGCTCGTAAACTAACGAGTCCACCAACAGCATAGCCTGACAAGACTGGACACTCTTGGTTGCTCCTTGTGCAAATCTTACTGGCTGGGGAATTAGCTAAAATGGTAGAGTGCTCACTTAGCATGCGAGAGTTAGTGGGATCGATACCCGCATTCTCCAAAAACACTTTGTTTTTGTGGATCCAAGAAAGCTCCAGTTCACACTTCATGCAGCCTTCTCTTACAACAACCGACTGTCGTGTAACAATGACAAGTTACTTTCATGTAACGCTGATGTCACAATGTCAGATGAAAAAAAATACATTACTTACTTTCAGAGGAGCAGCGTAGCACACACCATTGAGGCCCACAAACAAAGCTGTGGGTAGTTTCCTTGAAGCCACAGCATAAAGGTAGAACAACTACTAATGCTGGAACCATGGATCGAATAAGGGACCTTTAGTTCTTCAGTCTAACGCTGTCCCAACTGAGTTATTTCTGCAAATCACTACACTTCATTCTTTGGCACCCTTGACGATATACACGCATGTGACTCACAATTTTGACACTCAAAATGTACCTCATGACCAGTACGGGGATCTAACCCACGAAATTGGCGTTATTAGCACCACTCTCTAACCAACTGAGCTAACCAGCCACTGGCTATGGAGCACAATTGTTGAGATGCACCGAGCCTCTGCAAGTGCTGGAGCACAAACTAACAAGTCCACCAACAGCATAGCCTGACAAGACTAGACCCTCTTGGTTGCTCCTTGCAGAATACCCAAATGGCAAGGGAATTAGATCAAATGGTCGAATGCTTGCTTAGCATGCGAGAGGTAGTGGGATCAATTCCTGCATTCTCCAATAACACAATTGTTTGTGGATCCATGAAGGCTCCAGTTCACACTTCATGCATTATAGTCAATTCCTTACATTTGATTTTCAGCTCCTCCCACCACAACCCCATGTTCTCCTCCATTAACTGTGATATTTTGGCCCGCCCAATACATTCTGATATCATATCAATATAGTTTTCCTCCTCTAGCAAGCTATTATTTAAACACCACAGCCCAGCACATTTAGGTGTCTTTACTCCACAAGAAAATACCAACGCAGCATGATCACTTAAAGCATTAAAAACATATTCAGGATCATGTATTAGATGCTGTACATTCTTTCCTGTTAAACAGTAATCAATCCTGCTTTGTTTCACCTTATTTAAAACTATTTGCCTTCTAGAAAAATCCTTCCTCCCAGGGTAACGTTCTCTCCATACATCATGTAAATCATAATCTCCCATAACTGACAACAGTTCCTTTCGTGAGGTGTCAGAGCGGAATTGCACACTGCTCGTCGCATCTAACCAACTTAACCACACATTAAAATTCCCAACCAAAATTGTATTGTCATTACACAGAGACCGAAATGCCCTGAAAAAAACCTCCCTCTCCTTTTCTACATTTGGGGCATACACATTAATTATACGATAGTCAACAGAACCCACTGAAAAATCTACAGCAAGAAATCGACCTTCATAAGGTGTTCTCACTCTCTGTACATTTTCCACTATCCCCCTTTTTTTATCAGTATCACCACCCCACATGCACCTACTACCCCATGACTAACAAAACATAGATCTGTCCATACTCTACTCACAAAACCCATAGATACAGGAGACCATTTTGTCTCCTGTGCGCATATAATATCTGCATCCGTCAATGCCAATAACATATTCAGCTTGTCAGCCCCACTCAATCCACGTGCATTTAAAGAAAATATCTTTATACCCAACATTAGTAACACAAACATATGCCATAGATTTCACCTCATTCCTTCTTCAGATATTTGAGCTTCTTACTGCACTTCTTATACTTTGTCGATTTTCTCTTTTGACTTACTAAAGCCTGAATCACTCCAAAATCTATCTCATCCCCTGATCCCGTCAGACTGTTAGGAGAAGTTGGAGCATTCTCTGCCCCCACAATAGGTTTGACATTCTGAACAGTCCCGTCAGGTTGAAAATCCTTCATTAGAGGCTCTGTACATGGGTCCTTGCCACACTCAGCTTTCTGAAAATCCATCTGAGCTCTTCCACATCTCGCATCTTCTCCCTCCACACCCTCTGCTGAATTTAACCATTCTACCGCACTCTCCATACTGGATCCCAGCTCCGTCACCCCCATCTCTGCAGACTTGCTGGGATTTCTCACCCCTTCATGCATCCCACTAATCCCCTCCATATCATTCTCCTCTCCCAGCTCACTTTCCTACACACACTCTTCCTCATCTACTGAGCCTCTCTCATTCATTATCTCAAGCTCTTCACCCACCCTTTCACCACATATACATATACATATACAGTTAAATGATTCACATTCCTCACATCTCCTTCTTCTCTCAGGACACTCCCGTGCATAATGCCCCTGCTCCATACATTTGTAACACATAAATTCAGGGCAATCACGTACTACATGACCAGGCTGAATACAAAGCATACACACTTTCACCTGCCTGTCATGTATAACCCTGAAATATTCAGCCCCCTCCAGTCTCAAACTTCGTCGATTGTGGCAACGATTGGACATTGTTTGTAAATCGTACCTTACAGAAACGCGTACCGTCTGCAATTTCTGTTCCAGGCCACATTCTCCTCTTGATTGTAGACACTGCTGTGACTCCCCATCCAGTCAATTTATTTATTATATCCTCATCCGAGATATATGTCGGTAAAATCAGAAAGGACACCACCAGTTCATCATGTGACAAATCCTTCGCCATTACACATGAGTCTTTAATTTTAAATCCATCCATAAGTCTCTCCTTCCCTTTTGCATGACTCATTGTTATCTTCGTTTTAAAACGACACCCCACCACCAAACCGCATACCTCCTTGATCCCCCGTAGAAGCTCCATCATCGTTATCTTGTCCTCCCCAATGATCTCCACCGCCACCGTTAAACTTCTTTAAAACACCCGGGGAACAGCCCGCTCCCCAGCCATCTTTTCTCCTGCCGCACCTCTGCCAGTCTTCATTTCCCGTTTCAAATTCTTCCCAGTAGTCGAAGCCATATCGCCCACTCTTCGGTCCAAATCAGAAACCAATCTCCTACTCACATTCATTCTTCTTTACAAGTCCGTTTGGTCTGTCAAACTTCCCTTAAGGAAATGAAAATACCTTTCCCCTAACAGCGCAAGCTGCTAAGGGAAAAACCTTCACTAATTATTCCAAAAAGAATTGTTTAACAAAAATCTCCAAACAAAAAATATTTACTTCAAAGCAGCAAACAATGTATTTCTCCAACTCAACAACCAACTTCCTCCAAACACTTCCTCAATCCCAAAAAGGGGCGTACTCAGGCCGGTATGGTCGTAAGCGAGAAACTATCACTTGGTGCACTATATAAAGTCAAAGTGATTCTGATTAACAGCTGCTGCATTTTCACCATTTAGATAAGCATCTTTGTGTCACTCAAAAAGTGGAAGAAATTGCATATACTGTAGCCATAATTTGTAGCACAGATCGTTGGATGAAATACAAACTAACCTTGCTTACTTATTTCAAAGCGAGGGCACATATTTCAGCCTTGTGGGAAAAAACGGACAAAGAGTTGAAATTCCACAAGGCAGTGACAAAAAGCTTACAGCACCTGGTATTCCCAGGCGGTCTCCCATCCAAGTACTAACCAGGCCCGACCCTGCTTAGCTTCCGAGATCAGACGAGATCAGGCATACTTTTTTTTAATTAAAAAACGTTTCAATTACAATATTTTATAAAATGTACAATACACAAAAACCGAGACTAACATAGGCAGGTGAACAATTCACCCCCTATCAAATCAAAGAACTCAAATAAATAAAATACAACAAATACTAATAAAAACATAACATAAATTCTAATCACACAAAACAGGCATGTTGAAATCAACTCAGAACAACTATACAAACCAAAAGGAAATTAACATACCAATACTTTCAAAAATATAAGTAATTATTCCTCCATCCACCCTTGAAATCAACCCACTCACCTCCACAAAAGCTTCATCAAAACATTCCCTTCCATAACAATGAAACATATCTATATGCTTCTTAAACAATACTACAAAAATATCCCACACCCTTACCCTATTCCCCTCAAGAAAAAGCATCATTGCTCCTACAAACAATAGCATACCTCACAAAACTCAAAGCAACATTCAACAAAACAACATTAACACCCTCGCATTTACCAGCCGCGCCAAATAACACCAATTCAATCCACAAATATTTTTTCTAAATATCACCCTTCCAGTTTCTATGTATCATTCCCTTTACCTTACAAAATAAATATTTTAACTCCTCACATTCCACAAACAAATGCAGTAAATTTTCCGGTGACTCATGACATAAGTTACATTCTCTTTTTATTTCCCTATTGATTTGATGTAAAACCACCTTTGCATATATACACGATTATGCCTTATTTTGAAATCGTTACTTTCACATTCCATACTATTATATTTTACATTTAAAGTTTTCCATATCATTTTTACGTCCAAAGTTTCTCCGCAGCTGGCCTTTTCACATTTTTCTCTACCATTATTTTATAGAATCTATTCACTGGGATACTAGATAAATGAGCCTTCTCCTTACTGTTACCAATAAACAAATTAGGAAAGACAAATAAATCTTCTCTAACAACTTCACTATTCATTAAATCCACCCATGTGCTTGGTATACTTTCTTTTATCTTCTCGTACATATTCTTCACTGTTCCCCTACCCACCTCTACATCCCATTCATGGATGGTGTCAAAAATAGCTTCTTCAGGAAAAAAACCTGGAATTACCTCATATGTGTAATCTTTTATCTGTCTAAGACCTGCACTCATGAATACTTCACTATATAACACCCTTTCTTCGTACTTATTTTTCTCATTCAGAAAAACAGGATGATTCATAATTAGGTCAATATGCCCACACTCATAATACACATTAGGCAACAACTCTGCCCATGCATTTAGCACTTCTTTATAAAAATCTGGTACCTTTTCACACATTTTCCTTTTAAGATCCATCAACAAACCATTATCTTCACATCCACCACTCTCATCTAAATAGACTTTGAAAAAATGTTTCCAGCCATAATCTAAGTTGTCATACAAATATTTCTTTACTGTTTTAATCCAAATAGCTTTTCTTTTAACGTCAAAATCTACAAGTTTTAAACCTCCATCATAGTCTGCTATCAATGTTTTCTGCGCAATTCTAACACCTTTACCATCCCATATAAAATTAGACACCACATTATTCAATTCATTTAAAACCCACTCTGGCATGTCTAGAACTCCCAAAATATACACAAGTTTAGATGATACCAAAGCATTTACTACAATTACTTTACCTTTTAACTTTCTATTTTCTATTTTTCCAGAAATTCAAAGTTAGCTTGATTTTATTGAGGATCCCCGTCCAAGTTATATCCCTTGCCTCTTTCTCCTCTACACCAATATTTACTCCCAGCACCTTCATAAAATCCTTAGCTACCTTAAATGGAATCTCACACTTATTTGCATTGATATCCCCAAAAAACATCATTTCCATCTTCTCTATATTAACTTCAGCCCCCGATGCCTTACAGTAGATTTTCATAATGCTTTCAATGCTACCTACATCCTTCACAGTAAAAGTAGTGTCATCAGCGTACTGATGTATAACACTGACACCACCACCTGGGATTCCAACACCCCTCACCTCTTTGTCTCCAAGTATTAAAACAGCTAAAGGTTCCGTAGAAACACTGTACAATAGAGCTGACAAAGGACAACTCTGCCTTACTCTCTATAGGGAAAGTATCTGTTAACACTCCGTTACATTTAACACAACTTTTTGCTCCACTATACAACAAGTTAATCCAAGATACAAATTTTGGCCCAAAACCAAACCTCTCCAAAGTCTGTAGCAGAAAACTATGTTCCACTTTATCAAAAGCTTTCTTAAAATCTAAACTATACCACCTTCATTTTTAATTTGCTTAACAACATCTCTAATTGTACAAATTACATCTGCAACATCTCTTCCAGGTATTCCGTAGGCTTGTGTTGATGTAATAATACTTCCAATCACCTTTTTCATCCTATTAGCTAAAACTTTAGTCAGTATTTTATAATCTGACTTTAGAAGACTAATAGGCCTATAATTTTCTAACTTTAACCTACTGCCTCTATTTTTAAATAAGATGGTTAACATACCAATTGACAGACTCAGGGATTTCCTTATTCTCTTCCATATACTGAAAAACCTTCAATAAAATGGGTGCCAAAGTATCCACAAAAGCTTTATAGAATTCATTTGTTAAACCATCCAAACCTGTACTTTTATTTCCTTGAGTGTTCTCAATTGCTTCCTTGATTTCTATAATTGAAATCTCTTCATCACACATCCTTCTATCTGCCTGAGATACTTTGGCACTGATTTTCTCCAACACTTTTGCAACACACACTTTGTTCACATCATTATTTTTATAAAGATTTCTGTAAAATGATTCAACTGAATCTACGATGTCAACAAAATCATTTACCTTTACACCTTTTTCATTTTCCAATTCTAAAATATAACTCTTAAATTGCTTTCGTTTTTCAAGCCCGAGAAAAAAGGAAGTACATTTCTCTCCATCCAAGGCATACTGTGCCTTACTCCTAACAATAGCACCTAAACATTTCTTTTTTTCATAAAACCCTAGCTCTGCATGGATTTTCAAATAGTTCTCAACATCATAGTCTGGATCAGCATCGGCCTTTTCAAGTTCACGTAACATCCTATTTCTAAGCATTTTTTCTTTCACCTTATCTACACGGTTACGATTTTTAAAGTACCTAATACTCCTGTTTTTTACTTTAACTTTCACTTCTTCCCACCATAAACACACATTCTCTTTTAACAGTACATTAGACATTTCACCTTCGATACATTCAACAATTTCCTTTATATAACTTTCCTCCTTTAACAGACTGGCATTTAAACACCAGACACCTCCCCCTCTCATCTCCACAGCAAAACCTATCTGAAATGACATTACTGCATGATCACTGTATGCTGTTAAGTTATATGACATCTTCTGAACCTGCTGTATCACATCTTCTTTTACTAAACATAAATCAATTCTGCTTTGTTTTAGTTCATTTAACACCACCTGCCTTCTCGAAAACACTCTTCTATTTAAATTTTCAGCCCTCCATATATCTACAAGATTCTCCTTATTCATTCATTTCCATAAAGCATTTCTAGACTAATCATGTCTGAAACTATCACATCGCGAGACATCCATTCTAGTACACTTCACGTTAAAATCTCCTACCAGTATAGTTTTCTGAATAGTGTTTTAAGTTTGTTAAACATATCTCTCCTTTCGGATTCAATGTTTGAAGCGTAAACTTTAATTAGACGAAAAGTGACATTTTGAACTTCAAACTCAATTACAATGAGTCTGCCCTGATTTATCTGCATATACTTGTTTGACATTTTTAACCACATCATTTTTTATCAAAATAGCCACACATGTTTTTTCACATCCGCAACTACAAAATATTAGCTCAGACCATTTACACTTAATCTCCTGCAAACACAACATGTCTGCTTTAACAGACACCAAAACCTGCTCAAATTTTCTCATATTTTTCAAACTGTTACCATTTAGTGATGCAACTTTAATAAATTGTTAATGTATGCAGAAATATAACCAAAAACAAACATGTCATTTCAAAATAGACTTTCTTTTTTCCAGATCCCATCACCTCCCAAGCTTTCGCCAATGACCTCTTATTTCTTGCAAACAGCTGAAAATATTCACTATCTATTTCTTCATCTAACTCATTACTTGGAATTGTAAGGGGAGCAGCATTCAAGCCTTTTGTAAAATGCTCTTTAACCGTACCATCAACTCCAGTGGACCCAGCCCTCTCCTTGGTGTCATTTTCACACAGGCTTAAAGCTGGTTCAGTCACCTGAGAAGCACCTTGCACCATCTCTACCTGTGTATCTAATTCACCAATCATGTGCTGCTGTTCCACCTTGTCAGCAGCAGAGACTAAGACTGCATCTCGAGTATTGCCAGAAGGCATTACATACTCTCCAAGCATATCTATAGCTGTTTCTGGAATCACCTGCGACACAAAAAGTGGAATAAATTGCATATACTGTAGCCATAATTTGTAGCACAGATTGTTGGATGAAATACAAACTAACCTTGCTTACTAATTTCAAAGCGAGGGCACATATTTCAGCCTTGTGGGAAAAAACGGACAAAGAGTTTTAATTCGACAAGGCAGTGATGCTGATGAAATGGCGCAAGAGCACCCCCTAGTCGACAAGACGCTTACAGCACCTGGTATTCCCAGGCAGTCTCCCAAGTCCGACCCTGCTTAGCTTCCGAAATCTGACGAGATCAGGCGTTCTTTTTAAAAATCTTTTACTATGAAAAAACACAATATTTACATCACTCAGTCAATAATAAATAAGGATTAACAATTCACCCTTTTTCAAAATCAGAAAAATAAATGAATAAAACACAATCATTCACTAATAGCAATTAATAGTTAAATACAAGTTTCCCATTTGACATCATTTCAATAAAAGTACTCCCCCACACAAACAGTTTTTCAAAATTCCCTCCACCGTATTTACATATTATCTATGTATCCTTTTCTAAAATCCTCCCTCAAAGACCTTCCACACTCACACATTTCCCTTCATAATGACCCATGTTCCTTCTTAATCTTACAGCATATCTAGCATGACTTAATTATGTTTTAACAAAATTTAAATTCTAAACTTTACTTTTCCCGTTAATACCAAAAATAAAGAATCTCTTCCATTCCACCCCATTAAAAATCTCCTCCCCCCAATGTTTTACTAAAAGCCCCCTTAAAAACTCATGAAGATCTTTTAACCTACTACATTCAACAAAAGTGCATAAAATGTTCCACCCCGTACTACAAATATCACATTCTCTTTTAATATCAATATTTATTTGATGCAAAACCACATTTGTAAAAATCCTATTGTTTCAATTTAAAATCATTGTCTTCACACTATAGAATTATATTTTACATTTACATTCTTCCATATTGATTTCACATCTATATTTGCAAACACCCTAGACCACACTTTCTCCGATGCAGGAACTTTTATCGCTCTTAAAATACATTTACTATAACCCATTTTAACTTTTAAACCTGACAAATCATGTTTCTCCCCATTACTTTCATAATATAAAACCGGTAAACCCCTAGATCTTTTAGCCACCTCTTTATTTATTAAAATCACCCACTCCCCAGGAATACATCCTAATATTTTCTTATACATATTCTCCACAGTAGTTTTATTTATCTCTTCATCTATTTCAACCATATTATCATATATTGCTTGAAACAGAAGGAACCCAGGAATTACCTCCTATGCTATGTCACCTATCTGCCTCATCCCAGCCCTCATAAAATATTTACAAAACAAAGTCATATTATTACCCTTAATCTTTGGATTTAAAAATATCGGCTGATTTAAAATATTTTCTAAAATGGTACATTCCTAATAAATATTTGGTAAAAACTGCCCCCAAGCTCCAAACACTTCTCCATAAAACAAAGGTATATTACCTAACATTTCCTTCTTCATACTCCTCAATAAACCATTGTCCCCAATCCTCCCAACCTCCTGCAAATACTCTTTAAAAAACCTTTTCCACCCATAATTCAATTCACCAAATAAATATATCCGTACCATTTTTACTCTAATTGCTGTTTTCCTTACACTTAAATCTACCAACTTCAAACCCCCCTCCTCATAACCTGCAATCAAAGTTTCAAAAGCTATTTTCACCCCCTTCCCGTCCCATAAAAAATCAACTAAGATCTTATTCATTTCAGATAAAACCCATTCTGGCATATCCAAAACATTCATTACATAAATAAAAATTGACATCAACAAGGAATTTATCACAATTACTTTCCCTTTTAATTTCAAAGACCTCCTCCTCCACATATTTACCACCTTTCTAACTTTATTTATTACACCACTCCATGTCAGATCCCTAGCTTCCTGTTCCTTCACCCCTAAAAACACACCTAACACCTTAAAATAATCATTTACCATTTTAAAAGGAAAAATCCCCTCATTAATCTTCCCAACATACATTATTACTGACTTCTCCATATTCACTTTTGCTCCTGAGGCTTGCTCATATACTTTAAAACACTCCATCACCCTTTTAACACTTCCCTCATCTCTAACTGTTATTGTGGTATCGTCTGCATATTGATGAATTAAACTAAAACCTCCTTGCGGAGTCTCTACACAATTTATAAAATTATCTTTTTTAAGGTATGCCGCTAAGGGTTCTACCGATAAAACATACAATAATGCTGATAAAGGGCACCCCTGTCTCACCGATCTCTCAAGAATAAAATAATCTGTTAAAACCCCATTACATTTTACTCTGCTTTTTGACTTTCTATATAACAATTTTATCCATCCTATTATTCTGTTTCCAAACCCATATTTTTCCAGTACCCTAAACATAAAATCATGTTCCACCCTGTCAAAAGCCTTATTAAAATCTATACTTAAAACAATTCCCCCTCTCTTATCGCTATTCATTTTATTTATCACATCTCTAAGTGTAATAATAGTATCAGCTATGTCTCTTCCAGGCACACTATAATTTTGTGTAGGTGCTATAATATCATTTAAAACCATCTTCATTCTATTTGCCAATATCTTAGCTAAAATCTTATAATCTGAGTTTAATAAACTAATTGGCCTATAATTCTCCAATTTCCCCTTATTTTTATATAAAATCGATATCAGCCCTGTCACCATGGAGTCTGAAACAGTATTATTATCTTCCATATATTGATACACTTCCATTAAAATCGGTGCTAAAAAACTTTCATACATTTTATAAAACTCTGCAATTAGTCCATCTACTCCAGGACTTTTATTTATTTGTAAACCCTTAATTGCATCTTTCACTTCATCCACTGTTATCTTCCTATCACATCTTTGCTTATCCTCAACACCAATTTGCACATCCACACTACCTAAAATCTCCTTTACACTCCCCTCATCCACCTCCCCTTTCTTAAATAAATCCTTATAAAAATTCTGTACGGTTTCTAATATCTCAACATAATCATTTACCACTTCACCCTTTACATTTTCTATCTCACTAATATATGATTTCGTCTGTTTAGTTTTCTCTAAACCAAGAAAAAATGTTGTACATTTCTCCCCTTCCAACACATACTTTGCCCTACTTCTAATAGATGCCCCCTTACACTTATCTATTTCACATTTGCTCAATTGTGCCTTTAAATCTAAAAACCTTTCAATATTATAAGTAGGATCAATATCACATTTCCTCATTTCTTCATTCAATTTTTCTCCTCTTGTCATCCTACTCCTCTTCTTCCTTGCATATCTAATACTAAAACTTTCAATTTTTTTCTTTACATTTTCCCACCACTGGCACTTATTTGCTTTTTGCTTATCCTCCATTTCATGCTCTATCAAAGATTTAAGCTGTATTCCATATTCTTCATCACCTAGATACCCTGCATTCATGCACCATATTCCTCCCCCTTTCCTTTCCTTATCTAACCCCACCGAAAATGTTAAACCAGCATGATCACTAAAAGTTGTAAAAAATATAATTAATATCCTTCATAAAATTCCTTAACCCTTCATTTACTAAAACCAGATCTATCCGTGTCTGTTTCAACTCCTCTAAAACCACCTGCCTTCTAGAAAAACCTCTCTTAGTCGGGTTCTCGTCTCTCCATATCAATCAGACTGTTTTCACACATAATCTTCCTTAAAACCCCTCTCGATACGTCACTTCTAAAAATAGCTCCCCTTGACATATCTAATCTATCCATTTTAACATTAAAATCCCCAACTAAAATACAGTTACCCTTGCACCATTTCCCTAATTCTAAAATAAATGCCTTCGCTCTATCTCATTATTCGGCGCATAAATATTTATAATCCTAAAAACCCTATTCATATATTCAAAATCCAAAATTAAAATCCTCCCATTATTATCATTATATATCTTCTTCACATTTTCTACTACATCCATCCTTTTTGCTTATCCTCCATTTCATGCTCTATCAAAGATTTAAGCTGTATTCCATATTCTTCATCACCTAGATACCCTGCATTCATGCACCATATTCCTCCCCCTTTCCTTTCCTTATCTAACCCCACCGAAAATGTTAAACCAGCATGATCACTAAAAGTTGTAAAAAATATAATTAATATCCTTCATAAAATTCCTTAACCCTTCATTTACTAAAACCAGATCTATCCGTGTCTGTTTCAACTCCTCTAAAACCACCTGCCTTCTAGAAAAACCTCTCTTAGTCGGGTTCTCGTCTCTCCATATCAATCAGACTGTTTTCACACATAATCTTCCTTAAAACCCCTCTCGATACGTCACTTCTAAAAATAGCTCCCCTTGACATATCTAATCTATCCATTTTAACATTAAAATCCCCAACTAAAATACAGTTACCCTTGCACCATTTCCCTAATTCTAAAATAAATGCCTTCGCTCTATCTCATTATTCGGCGCATAAATATTTATAATCCTAAAAACCCTATTCATATATTCAAAATCCAAAATTAAAATCCTCCCATTATTATCATTATATATCTTCTTCACATTTTCTACTACATCCTTCCTTAATAAAATTGCAACCCCACTTGAATTCCCTCTGCCATTGTTTACATAAATAAAATCCCTCCATATTTTTTTTACTTCTAAAACACAAACATTATCCCAGTGTGTTTCTTGAATACATAAAATATCTGAATTCTTCATTTGGACTATTCTATTAAATTTTCCCATTGTTCTCAAACCATTTGCATTTATTGACATTATATTAACCATTCTAATAAATAATAAAATAATAAAAAATAATTTCATTATCCTCTACCTGTTATCCAGTTTCTTTCTTCTTCCACCCTTTCTCTCCCCCTCTTCCCACCGCTTTCCTCTTCCTGTATCCTTCCCTCGTTCTTTCCATCATTTGCCCATCATCCGTGTCCGATATCTCCTCCAAGTCCATGTAATCCAGCCAACTCCCACTCTTGGCATCCACCTCCGTTGTGCTCCCCGTATTCATCTCCACTTCTGGTATAGTCGTTGTGCTCCCCGTGCTCATCGCCGTCTCTGGTATTGTCATCAACTCCACAACCCCCTCCATTTCTTCACCCCCCAAACTACTTGTTAGTGCTGTGCTTTCCCCCAAAACCTGTGAGTCCCCTGTGCTTCCCCCCAGTCCACTCCCCCCCTCCTCCTGAAAACTCCCTCTTCTTATTTCTGAGTCCATACTGCTCCCAATTTCATTTATCTTCTGGTCCTTCTTCCTTCCTCCGTCTCTCCACCTTCCACCACGTCCTCTCCTCCATCTTCTTCTCCTTCTTGCGACAATACCACTGCTTCCTCGAATATTGTTTGACTCCCCTCTTCAGCTCCAACCTCTCCACAGTTGCACTCCGCCAATCTCTTTCTGCATCCACCACAAAAATTCCTTTCCTTCTCTCCATCACATTCTCTCGCATAGTGTCCTTGATTGCCACACTTAAAACACTTAAATTCCGGGCAGTCTTTTACTATGTGCCCGGGTTGTATACACATACGGCACACTCTGACCTGTTTGTCATGAATGACCCTGAAATATTCTACTCCCTCCAACGTCTCAATTCTTGTAGAATAAGGTAATGATGTCACTTTTTCTGTGAACTTGACCTTGCAGAAACGTGTCCCGTCAACCACCTCCGTTCCTGGCCAAACTCTCCTCCTTATCTCCGAGACAGCCGTCACTCCCCAGCTACTCAGCTTGGTCAGTATCACACCATCTTCTACGTATACTGGGAGATTCATAAAAGACACCACCAATTCCTTCACATTAATATCTCTCGCCAGAATCCTTGTGTCCTTTATTCGCAATCCATCCATTAACCGTTCTTTTCCTCTTTCATTTCTCATCGTAATTTCGTACTTCTTTTCTCCTTTCATTCGGCATCCCACCACCTCTCCACACACCTCCTTAATTGCTCTTAGTAGTTCCATTGTCGTCACTTTATCTTCTCCTTCCAACTTAATTGCCACCGTGTATTCTTTTCCATATTTCATTCCTTCGTTATCTTCATTTTTCTTCCGTTGCGCCTTTTCGTTGTCTTTGTCCATTCCGTTTGTCTTTTCCATGTTGTCCGTCATAGTAAAAAAAAAAAAAAAAAAAAAAACCTCTCCCCCAAGCAGAAAAAAACTGCAAGGGGGAAGACTAACCAAACTTTAAACTATTCAACTAAAGAAAATAATAAATTATATTGCAAAAAACAATTAATTTAACAAAAATAGCTCTCGAGCAAACACTCTCCAGCAAACACTCACTCACAGCTCAGACACTCGCACCTGTCGTCACTTCTCCAATCAGGAAATGCGTACTCAGGCCGGTGTGGCCGTAAGCGAGAAACTATCTCTTGGTGCACTATGTAAAGTCAAAGTGAGCCTGATTAACAGCTGTTGCATTTCCACCATTTAGATAAGCATCTTTGTGTCACTCAAAAAGTGGAAGAAATTGCATATACTGTAGCCATAATTTGTAGCACAGATTGTTGGATGAAATACAAACTAACCTTGCTTACTTATTTCAAAGCGAGGGCACATATTTCAGCCTTGTGGGAAAAAACGGACAAAGAGTTGAAATTCCACAAGGCAGTGACAAAAAGCTTACGGCACCTGGTATTCCCAGGCGGTCTCCCATCCAAGTACTAACCAGGCCCGACCCTGCTTAGCTTCCGAGATCGGACGAGATCAGGCGTACTTTTTTTATTTTTTATCTTTTATTATAAAAAAAACACATAATATTCACAACATTCAATCAATTATAAAAAAAGGATGAACAATTCATCCTTTTACAAAATCAAAAAAGAAAAGAAAACAAAACCTATTAAAACCCCAATCATCCACCAAAACCAATTAATAATTAAAACCAAGTTTTCCAATCGACTCAATTTCAATAAAAGTGCTCCCCCACACAAACAATTTTTCAAAATTACATCCACCATATTTATATATTACTTCTATATCTTTCTCTAAAATACTTCTAAATAAAACCTCCACACTCACAATTTTCCCCTCATAATGTCCCAAATTCCTTCTTAGTCTTACAGCGTATCTGGCATGACTAAGAACAAAATTCATCAAATTAAAATTAAAAACTTTGCTCTTCCCAGTTAAACCAAAAAGAAACAACCTCCTCCACTCAACCCCAGCAACAATCTCTTCTCCCCAATGTTGTACTAAAATCCCCTTTAAAAACGTATGAAACTCATCTAATCTACTACATTCAATAAAAAAGTGCATAAAATTTTCCGCCCCCGTACCACAAATATCACATTCTCTTTTAACATCTCTATTTATTTGATGTAAAACCACGTTCGTAAATATCCTATTATGTTTCAATTTAAAATCATTGTCTTCACATTCTATAGAATTATATTTTACATTTACATTCTTCCATATTGATTTCACATCTATATTTGCAAACACCCTAGACCACACTTTTTCCGAAGCAGGAGTTTTTATCTCTCTTAAAATACATTTTTCATAAACCTTTTTAACTTTCAAACCTGACAAATCATACTTCTTCCCATTACTTTTATAATATAAAACCGGTAAACCCTTAGCTCTTGTAGCCACCTCTTTATTTATTAACACACCCCACTCCTCAGGAAGACATCCTAATATTCTCTTATACATGTTCTCCACAGTAGTTCTACTTATTTCATCATTTCCTTCATCCACATTATCAAATATTGCCTGACATGGAAGGAACCCCGGAATGACCTCATATAAAATGTCTCCAATCTGTCTCATCCCAGCCCTCATAAAATATTTACAAAACAACATCTTATTATTATACTGTATCTTGGGATTTAAAAAAATTGGCTGATTTAAAATATTGTCTAAAATGGTACACTCATAATAAATATTTGGTAAAAACTCCCCCCAAGCTCCAAACACTTCTCCATAAAACAAAGGTATATTACCTAACATTTCCTTTTTCATACACATCAATAAACCATTGTCCCCCATCCTCCCAACCTCCTGCAAATACTCCTTAAAAAATATTTTCCATCCATAATCTAATTCACCATGTAAATATTTACGTACCATTTTGACTCTAATTGCTTTTTTCCTCACATTTAAATCCACCAACTTCAAACCCCCCTCCTCATAACCTGCAATCAAAGTTTTAAAATAAATTTTCGCACCTTTCCCATCCCATAAAAAATCAACTAAAATCTTATTTATTTCCGATAAAACCCATTCTGGTACATCTAAAACATTCATGACATGAATAAAAATTGACATCAGCAAGGAATTTACAACAATTACTTTCCCTTTTAATTTCAAAGACCTCCTCCTCCACATATTTACCACCTTTCTAACTTTATTTATTACACCACTCCATGTCAGATCCCTAGCTTCCTGTTCCTTCACCCCTAAAAACACACCTAACACCTTAAAATAATATTTTCCCTCATTAATCTTCCCAATATACATTACAAATGACTTCTCCATGTTAACCTTTGCACCTGATGCTTGTCCATATACTTTAAAACACTCCATCACCCTTTTTAAACTTCCCTCATCTCTAACTGTTATAGTGGTATCATCTGCGTATTGATGAATCAAACTAAAACCTCCTTCTGGAGTCTGTACACAATTTATGAGATATTTTTTAAGAAATGCTGCTAAAGGTTCTACCGATAAAACAAATAATAAAGCTGATAAAGGGGACCCCTGTCTCACAGATCTCTCAAGAATAAAATTATCAGTAAAAACCCCATTACACTTCACCCTACTTTTTGCCTTCTTATATAATAATTTTATCCATCCTATTATCCTATTACCAAAACCATATTTATCCATTACATTAAACATAAAATCATGTTCTACCCTATCAAAGGCTTTATTTAAATCTATGCTTAAAACTATTCCCCCCATCTTATCATGATTCATTTTATTTATCACATCTCTAATCGTATTAATTGTATCAGCAATATCTCTACCAGGCACACCATAATTCTGTGTAGGTGCTATAATATAATTTAAAATTTGCTTCATTCTATTTGCCAGTTTCTTAGCTAAAACCTTATAATCCGAAATTAATAAAGTAATTGGCCTATAATTCTCCAGTTTCAATTTGCTCCCCTTATTTTTATATAAAATCGTTATCAGCCCTGTCACCATAGATTCTGAAACACTATTATTATCCTCCATATATTGATAAACTTCCAATAAAATAGGTGCTAAAAAACTTAAATATATTTTATGAAATTCTGCAATTATTCCATCCACTCCAGGACTCTTATTTACTTGTAAACCCTTAATTGCATCTTTAACTTCGTTCACTGTTATCTTCCCATCACACATCTGTTTATCCTCTACATCAATGTGCACATCCACACTATCCAATATCTCCTTTACGCACACCTCCTCCACCTTCCCTTTCTTAAATAAATCCTTATAAAAAATCTGCACTGTTTCTAATATCTCTACATAATCATTGACAACTTCACCCTTTACATTTTCAATCTCTCTAATATATGTTCTCCTCTGTTAATTCTTCTCTAAACCAAGAAAAAATGAAGTACATTTCTCCCCCTCCAAAACATACTTTGCCCTACTTCTTATAATTGCATCCTTACACTTACAGTGCCTTGCGAAAGTATTCGGCCCCCTTGAACTTTGCGACCTTTTGCCACATTTCAGGCTTCAAACATAAAGATTTAAAACTGTATTTTTTTGTGAAGAATCAACAACAAGTGGGACACAATCATGAAGTGGAACGACATTTATTGGATATTTCAAACTTTTTTTAAAAATCCAAAACTGAAAAATTGGGCGTGCAAAATTATTCAGCCCCCTTAAGTTAATACTTTGTAGCGCCACCTTTTGCTGCGATTACAGCTGTAAGTCGCTTGGGGTATGTCTCTATCAGTTTTGCACATCGGGAGACTGACATTTTTTCCCATTCCTCCTTGCAAAACACCTCGAGCTCAGTGAGGTTGGATGGAGAGCATTTGTGAACAGCAGTTTTCAGTTCTTTCCACAGATTCTCGATTGGATTCAGGTCTGGACTTTGACTTGGCCATTCTAACACCTGGATATGTTTATTTTTGAACCATTCCATTGTAGATTTTGCTTTATGTTTTGGATCATTGTCTTATTGGAAGACAAATCTCCGTCCCAGTCTCAGGTCTTTTGCAGACTCCATCAGGTTTTCTTCCAGAATGGTCCTGTATTTGGCTCCATCCATCTTCCCATCAATTTTAACCATCTTCCCTGTCCCTGCTGAAGAAAAGTAGGCCCAAACCATGATGCTGCCACCACCATGTTTGACAGTGGGTATGGTGTGTTCAGGGTGATGAGCTGTGTTGCTTTTACGCCAAACATAACGTTTTGCATTGTTGCCAGAAAGTTAAATTTTGGTTTCATCTGACCAGAGCACCTTCTTCCACATGTTTGGTGTGTCTCCCAGGTGGCTTGTGGCAAACTTTAAATGACACTTTTTATGGATATCTTTAAGAAATGTCTTTCTTCTTGCCACTCTTCCATAAAGGCCAGATTTGTGCAATATACGACTGATTGTTGTCCTATGGACAGAGTCTCCCACCTCAGCTGTAGATCTCTGCAGTTCATCCAGAGTGATCATGGGCCTCTTGGCTGCATCTCTGATCAGTCTTCTCCTTGTATGAGCTGAAGGTTTAGAGGGACGGCCAGGTAGATTTGCAGTGGTCTGATACTCCTTCCATTTCAATATTATCGCTTGCACAGTGCTCCTTGGGATGTTTAAAGCTTGGGAAATCTTTTTGTATCCAAATCCGGCTTTAAACTTCTTCACAACAGTATCTCGACCTGCCTGGTGTGTTCCTTGTTCTTCATGATGCTCTCTGCGCTTTTAACGGACCTCTGAGACTATCACAGTGCAGGTGCATTTATACGGAGACTTGATTACACACAGGTGGATTGTATTTATCATCATTAGTCATTTAGGTCAACATTGGATCATTCAGAGATCCTCACTGAACTTCTGGAGAGAGTTTGCTGCACTGAAAGTAAAGGGGCTGAATCATTTTGCACGCCCAATTTTTCAGTTTTTGATTTGTTAAAGTTTGAAATATCCAAGAAATGTCGTTCCACTTCATGATTGTGTCCCACTTGTTGTTGATTCTTCACAAAAAAATACAGTTTTATATCTTTATGTTTGAAGCCTGAAATGTGGCAAAAGGTCGCAAAGTTCAAGGGGGCCGAATACTTTCGCAAGGCACTGTATCTATTTCATATTTACTCAATTTAGCTTTTAAATCTAAAAACGTTTCTACATTATAATTAGGTTCACGGTCACACTTCCCCATTTCTTCATCCAATCTAGCCCTAATCTCATTTTCTTCTCTTTTCATCCTTCCTCGCTTTTTCCTTGCATATCTTATACTAAAAATGTTTATTTTTCCTTAACCTTGTCCCACCATAAACACTTATCATTCTCTTTCCGCTTATCCTCCATTTCACATGCTATCAAAGATTTAAGTTGTTTCCCATATTCCTCATCTTCTAAATACCCTGCATTCATACACCATATTCCACCCCCTGTTCTTTCCTTATCTAAACCCACTGAAAATGTTAAACCTGCATGATCACTAAAAGTTGTAAAAACATACTTAATATCTTTCATAAAATCCCTTAAACCTACTTTTACTAAAACCAGATCTATCCTTGTTTGTTTCAAATCCCCTAAAACCTCCTGCCGTCTAGAAAATTATCCGTTGTCTGGATTTTCCTCTCTCCACATATCAATCATTCCTTTTTCTAACATCATCTTCTTTAAAACCCCCCTAGATACATCACTTCTAAAAATAGCTCCTCTTGTTATATCCAGTCTATCCATTTTAACATTAAAATCCACAACTACAATACAGTTCCCCTCACACCATTTCCCTAATTCTAAAAATACATATTTGCGCTCTATTTCAGTATTAGGAGCATAAATATTTATAATTCTAAAAACAATACTCATATATTCAAAATCCAAAATTAAAATCCTCCCGTTATTATCATTATATATATGTTTCACATTATCTACCACATCCTTCCTCAATAAAATGGCAACACCACTTGAATTCCCCCTGCCATTTTTAACAAAAATAAAATCTCTCCATATTTTTTTTTCTTCTAAAATACATACATTGTCCCAATGTGTTTATTGAAGGCATAAAATATCAAAATTCTTAATTTTTAATATTCTTTGAAAATGTTCCATTGTTCTTAAACCATTCACATTGATTGACATAAAAATATTTTCTCATTATTCTCTATCTGTTGTCATGTTTTCTTCCCTTTCTGTCCTTTTTCACCTCCACCGCCGCTTTCCTCTTCCTGTAGCCGCCCCTTGTTCTATCAATCTGTTCCATGTCTTCTGAATCTGAAATTGACTCTAAATCCATCTCTTCCAACCAACTGGAACTCTTCTTTCCTGTGCCTGTTGTGCTTCCTGTATCCATTTCCGTCTCCTGTATCGTTGTCAGCATCCCACTCCCCTCCACTTCACCTCCTTCCGAGGCACCCACATAGCCCAAGGCCCCCCCCAAAGTCTGTGAGTCCCCAGTTCCTCCACCCAGCCCACTCCCCCCCTCCTCCTGAAAACTCCCTCTTCTTATTTCTGAATCCATACTGCTCCCTATTTCATTCGTCTTCTGTTCCATCTTCTCCCTTCTTGCTTTCTCCGTCTCTCTACACTCCACCACGTCCTCTCCTCCATCTTCTTCTCTTTCCTGCGGTGATACAACTGCTTCCTCGAACAGTTCCTGACTCCCCTCTTCAGCCAAAACCTCTCCACAGTCGCACTCCTCTAGTCTCTTTCGGCATCCACCACAAAAAGACCTTTCCTTCGCTCCAACACATTCCCTCGCATAATGACCCTGTTTACCACATTTGAAACATTTAAACTCAGGGCAGTCCTTGACTATGTGCCCAGACTGGATACACAGTCGACAAACCCTGACCTGCTTATCGTGTATTACTCGGAAATACTCTCCTCCCTACAGTGTCTCAAATTTTGTTGAATATGGCAACGATTGTACTATTTCAGTGAATTTTACTTTACAGAATCTCGTCCCGTCCACGATCTCCGTACCTGGCCAAACTCTCCTCCTTATTTCTGAGACAGCAGTTACACCCCAGCTACTCAGCTTATCCAGTAGAACTTTGTCGTCTATGTATACCGGAAGATTAATGAAAGATACAACTAGCTCATTGGCAATCATATATCTCACCATAATCCTTGTATCTTTAATCATTAAACCATCCATTAACCGATCCTTTCCTTTTCCATTTCTCATCGTGACCTCGTACTTTCTTTCTCCTTTTACTCTACATCCCACCACCTCTCCACACACCTCTTTAATCGCACGTAGTAACTCCATCATTGTAACTTTATCTTCTCCCATCAACTCCACTGCCATCGTAAATTCTTTGCCATATTTCATTCCTCCTTCATCTCCATGTTTCTTCCGTTGAGCATTTTCTTTGTCCTTGTCCATTCCGTTAGTCATTGCCATGTTGTCCGTCATATTAAACTAAAAAAAAGGCCAAAAACTCTCACCCAAGCAGCAAAACTGCAAAGAGGGAAAAAAACGAACTAAACTTGTTCAAATCAAAATTATACTTCAAAAAACGATGAAAATAACCAAAAAAGGCTCTCAAGCAAACACACTCAATCAAACAAACACTCACTTACGACTTAATCACCAACACCTGTCTCACTTTCCAAACAGGAAGTGCACACTCAGGTCGGTATGGTCGTAAGCGAGAAACTATCTCTTGGTGCACTATATAAAGTCAAAGTGAGTCTGATTAAAACCTATTGTGACTAGGGGGCAGTATTTTCATTTTTGGGAAAAAAAATGTTCCCGTAGTAAACGGGATATTTTGTCAGGACAAGATGCTAGAATATGCATATAATTGACAGCTTGGGATAGAAAGCACTCTAACGTTTCCAAAACTGTAAAAATATTGTCTGTGAGTATAACAGAACTGATGTTGCAGGCGAAAGCCTGAGAAAAATCCAATCCGGAAGTGTCTCCTGTTTTGAAAGCGCTGTGTTCCAATGAGTCCCTACTGAGCAGTGAATGGGCTATCAACCAGATTACTCTTTCTCCGTATTCCCGAAGGTGTCTACAGCATTGTGACGTAGTTTTACGCATTTATGTTGAAGAATACCCGTAAGCGGCTACATTGCGCAAGTGGTCACCTGATGCTCCCAGAGAGACTCTCGCATAAAATACAGAGGGAGCCATTACTCCAATCGGTCCTACTGAAAAACGAATTGTCCCGATGGATATATTATCGAATAGATATTTGAAAAACACATTGAGGATTGATTATAAACAACGTTTGCCATGTTTCTGTTGATATTATGGATCTAATTTGGAATATTTTTCACCGTTTTTGTGACTGCAATTTCCGGGCGATTTCTCAGCCAAACGTGAAGAACAAACGGAGCTATTTCGCCTACAAAAATAATATTTTGGGAAAAAAGGAACATTTGCTATCTAACTGGGAGTCTCGTGAGTGAAAACATCAGAAGCTCATCAAAGGTAAATTATTTAATTTGATTGCTTTTCTGATTTCCGTGACCAAGTTACCTGCTGTTAGCTGGACAAAATGCTATGCTAGGCTATCGATAAACTTACACAAATGCTCGTCTAACATTGGCTGTAAAGCATATTTTGAAAATCTGAGATGACTGGGATTAAAAAAAGGCTAAGCTGTGTCTCAATATATTTCACTTGTGATTTTCATGAATAGGAATATTTATGTCCGTTGCGTTATGCTAATTAGTGTCAGGCGACGATTACGCTCCTGCATCCGGGATTGGGAGTCACTAGAGGTTTTAACAGATGTTGCATTTTCACCATTTAGATAACCATCTTTGTGTCACTCAAAAAGTGGAAGAAATTGCATATACTGTAGCCATAATTTGTAGCACAGATCGTTGGATGAAATACAAACTAACCTTTTTTAGTTTTTTTTTATTTTATTTATTTTTTATTTTTACAGGGACAGTGCACATTAATCAACGTTTCAGTTAAAGTGCCGGTTTTAGCCAGCCGGCTAATTTTCAACCGCAGTCCCTGGGCAGGTTATTAAAAAAAATTACAATATAGACAATAGCAGCATAGAGCAAGCAAGACATAGCAACATAGGACAAGCAAGACATAGCACACAGACAGAGCAACATAGGACAAGCAAGACGTAGCATACAGACAGAGCAACATAAAACAAAAAGCAGCAAGACAAAATTCATAAAAGTAACAAAGTGTTTCCACACCTCACAAGCTACAGACAACAGACAACATGGAAAGCGACAACACACAGCTAGGGACCATGTTCACAAATCTGATTGACCTTTAGCCATGTCTTCAAGCATTTTGTGAAAGTGTGATATGTGGTGCAGTTATGTGTGTCTGATGGCAGTGTATTCCAGACATGGGAAGCTCTCACACAGAATGCAGATTTACTAAAGGTGCTTTTCCTTAGGGGAACTATACAGTCCCCTCTCATGGCAGACCTTGTGGATCTGCTGCCATATGTCTGGGTTTTCTGTTTAACAAAAATATTGAGTGGAGGGGGAGCCAGGCCATTAAGGATCTTGAATACAAGACATGCGTTGGTGTATTGCACAAGATTTTCCCAACTCAAGAGCTCATGCTTTCTGAGGATGTGACAATGATGATGGCTATTGGGCTTCCTATCAAGCACTTTGAGAGCCTGTTTGTAGACAGACTGAATAGGTTTTAATGTTGTACAGCAAGCTTGGGCCCAACTAGTCAAGCAGTATGTTAAGTGGGGGAGTATCATAGATTTGAAGTACAGTTTTGCTACCTCTGTAGTCAAACAATTTCGTATAAATCGGAAATTAGCTAGGTTGAATTTGGTTATTTGAATTACCTTTTTCACATGCTTTTTAAAAGAGAGGTTGGAATCAAGTATGATGCCAAGGTACTTAAAATCAGATACCACCTGGAGCTTCTCCCCTGACACATAGACATTTGGCTCAGTAGCATCTGTTGCCCTCTTTGTGAAGAACATGCAAACAGTTTTTTTCACATTGAGATGCAAACACGAGTCACTGAGCCACTTTGTAACCTGAACCATTACAGTGGTGAGTTCTTGTGCAGCTTGTTGCTTGCTCTTTGCATGCACATATATCACTGTATCATCTGCATACATTTGAACTTCAGACCCAGTACAGACAGAAGGCAGATCATTAATGTACAGGCTGAACAGGAGGGGCCCCAGTATTGACCCTTGGGGCACGCCCACATCATAGCTACGAGTGGGCGACAGCTCATTGCTCACTCTGACACACTGAGTTCTGCCTTCAAGGTATGATTTCATCCATCTCAAGGCATCAGGCCAACCTTGTTTACTTATTTCAAAGCAGGGCACATATTTCAGCCTTGTGGGAAAAAACGGACAAAGAGGATGCTGATGAAATGATGCAAGAGCACCCCCTAGTGGACAAAAAGCTTACAGCACCTGGTATTCCCAGGCCCGACCCTGCTTAGCTTCCGAGATCAGACGAGATTAGGCATTTTTTATTTTATTTATTATTTTAAAAAATCTTGTTTTACATTAAATACAAAAACCATTTCAATCAACAGAATACTAAACATTGGCAGGCAAACAATTCACCCCCTATCAAATCAAAAACAAAGAATTTAAAATACCAAAACCAAAATTATACAACCATTGCATACAAGACTTTGTTAAAACAAATTCCACAAAAATAGAGAGTTTAAAAGCACCTCCTTATCAAATAAAAACTAAGACATTCTCAAAACAATTCTTTCAAAATGTTTACTGATAACTCCAAAACTTTACACATCAAAACCAATACACCAAACCACCATCCTCCCCCACAGCAATAAATCCACAATCCTTCATAAACACCCTCTCAAAATCCTCCTGCTTAGACCTATACATCAATCCTACATCCTTCCTTACCAAACCTTCAAACACCTTCCCCACTCTTTCCCTCAAACCTTGCCAAGTTCCTCCTTGAATATACCGCATACCTTGCATGTGACAGTATAAAATTCAATAATACAATATTCACCCCACTCCAAACAATACCAAACACCTCCAATCAACCCTGCCTATTAACTCTTCCCCCCAGTACCTTTCTAACATGTCCCTCAACCTCACATAGAACCCAACTTTTATTTTAAAAAATATATATATTTCACCTTTATTTAACCAGGTAGGCAAGTTGAGAAGAAGTTCTCATTTACAACTGCAACCTGGCCAAGATAAAGCATAGCAGTGTGAACAGACAACACAAAGTTACACATGGAGTAAACAATTAACAAGTCAATAACACAGTAGAAAAAACAGTCTATATACATTGTGTGCAAAAGGCATGAGGTAGGCGAATAATTACAATTTTGTAGATTAACACTGGAATGATAAATTATCAGATGGTCATGTACAGGTAGAGATACTGGTGTGCAAAAGAGCAGAAAAGTAAATAAATATAAACAGTATGGGGATGAGGTAGGTAAAATTGGGTGGGCTATTTACCAATAGACTATGTACAGCTGCAGCAATCGGTTAGCTGTTCAGATAGCAGATGTTTGAAGTTGGTGAGGGAGATAAAAGTCTCCAACTTCAGCGATTTTTGCAATTTGTTCCAGTCACAGGCAGCAGAGAACTGGAACGAAAGGCGGCCAAATGAGGTGTTGGCTTTAGGGATGATCAGTGAGATACACCTGCTGGAGCGCGTGCTATGGGTGGGTGTTGCCTTCGTGACCAGTGAACTGAGATAAGGCGGAGCTTTACCTAGCATGGACTTGTAGATGACCTGGAGCCAGTGGGTCTGGCGACGAATATGTAGCGAGGGCAAGCCGACTAGAGCATACAGGTCACAGTGGTGGGTGGTATAAGGTGCTTTAGTAACAAAACGGATGGCACTGTGATAAACTGCATCCAGTTTGCTGAGTAGAGTATTGGAAGCTATTTTGTAGATGACATCGCCGAAGTCGAGGATAGTCAGTTTTACTAGGGTAAGTTTGGCGGCGTGAGTGAAGGAGGCTTTGTTGCGGAATAGAAAGCCTACTCTAGATTTGATTTTAGATTGGAGATGTTTGATATGAGTCTGGAATGAGAGTTTACAGTCTAGCCAAAAACCTAGGTACTTATAGATGTCCACATATTCTAGGTCGGAACCTTCCAGGGTGGTGATGCTAGTCGGGCGTGCGGGTGCAGGCAGCGAACGGTTGAAAAGCATGCATTTGGTTTTTACTAGCGTTTAAGAGCAGTTGGAGGCCACGGAAGGATTGTTGTATGGCATTGAAGCCCGTTTGGAGGTTAGATAGCACAGTGTCCAAGGAAGTGCCGGAAGTATACAGAATGGTGTCGTCTGCGTAGAGGTGGATCAGGGAATCGCCCGTAGCAAGAGCAACATCATTGATATATGCAGAGAAAAGAGTCGGCCCGAGAATTGAACCCTGTGGCACCCCCATAGACTGCCAGAGGACAGGACAACATGCCCTCCGATTTGACACACTGAACTCTGTCTGCAAAGTAGTTGGTGAACCAGGCAAGGCAGTCATTGGAAAAACCGAGGCTACTGAGTCTGCCGATAAGAATATGGTGATTGACAGAGTCGAAAGCCTTGGCCAGGTCGATGAAGACGGCTGCACAGTACAGTACTATCGATGGCGGTTATAATATTGTTTAGTACCTTTTTCGTGGCTGGGGTGCACCCGTGACCGGCTCGGAAACCAGATTGCACAGCGGAGAAGGTACGGTGGGATTCGAGATGGTCAGTGACCTGTTTGTTGACTTGGCTTTTGAAGACCTTAGATAGGCAGGGCAGGATGGATATAGGGTCCAGGGTGTCTCCCCCATTGAAGAGGGGGATGACTGCGGCAGCTTTCCAATCCTTGGGGATCTCAGACGATATGAATGAGAGGTTGAACAGGCTGGTAATAGGGGTTGCGACAATGGCGGCGGATAGTTTCAGAAACAGAGGGTCCAGATTGTCAAGCCCAGGTTTTGCAGCTCTTTCAGAACATCTGCTATCTGGATTTGGGTGAAGGAGAACCTGGAGAGGCTTGGGCGAGTAGCTGTGGGGGGGGGGGGGGGGGGGGGGTGCGGAGCAGTTGACCGAGGTTGGAGTAGCCAGGAGGAAGGCATGGCCAGCTGTTGAGAAATGCTTGTTGAAGTTTTCGATAATCATGGATTTATCGGTGGTGACCGTGTTACCTAGCCTCAGTGCAGTGGGCAGCTGGGAGGAGGTGCTCTTGTTCTCCATGAACTTTATAATGTCCCAGAACTTTTTGGAGTTAGAGCTATAGGATGCAAATTTCTGCCTGAAGAAGCTGGCCTTTGCTTTCCTGACTGACTGCGTGTATTGGTTCCTGACTTCCCTGAACAGTTGCATATCGTGGGGACTATTTGATGCTATTGCAGTCCGCCACAGGATGTTTTTGTGCTGGTCGAGGGCAGTCAGGTCTGGAGTGAACCAAGGGCTATATCTGTTCTTAGTTCAGCATTTTTTGAATGGAGCTTGCTTATCTAAAATGGTGAGGAAGTTAGTTTTAAAGAATGACAAGGCATCCTCAACTGACGGGATGAGGTCAATATCCTTCCAGGATACCCGGGCCACGTTGATTAGAAAGGCCTGCTCGCAGAAGTGTTTTAGGGAGCGTTTGACAGTGATGAGGGGTGGTCGTTTGACTGCGGATCTATAGCGGATACAGGCAATGAGGCAGTGATCGCTGAGATCCTGGTTGAAGACAGTGGAGGTGTATTTGGAGGGCCAGTTGGTCAGGATGACGTCTATGAGGGTGCCCTTGTTTACAGATTTGGGGTTGTACCTGGTGGGTTCCTTGATGATTTGTGTGAGATTGAGGGCATCTAGCTTAGATTGTAGGACTGCCGAGGTGTTAAGCATATCCCAGTTTAGAACAAATTCGTAGCAGGCGGCAACAGTGAGAGACTTATTTCTGGAGAGAGTAATTTTTAAAATTAGTAGTTCGAACTGTTTGGGTATGGACCTGGAAAGTATGACATTACTTTGCAGGCCATCTCTGCAGTAGACTGCAACTCCTGCCCCTTTGGCAGTTATATCTTGACAGAAAATGTTTTAGTTGGGTATGGAAATCTCCAGAATTTTTGGTGGCCTTCCTAAGCCAGGATTCAGACATGGCAAGGACATCAGGGTTAGCAGAGGGTGCTAAAGCAGTGAGTAAAACAAACTTAGGGAGGAGGCTTCTGATGTTGACATGCATGAAACCAAGGCTTTTTCGATCACAGAAGTCAAAAAATGAGGGTTCCTGGGGACATGCAGGGCCTGGGTTTACCTCCACATCACCCGCGGAACAGAGGAGGAGTAGTATGAGGGTGCGGCTAAAGGCTATCAAAACTGGTGGCCTAGAGCGTTGGGGACAAAGAATAAAAGGAGCAGATTTCTGGGCATGGTAGAATATATTCAGGGCATTATGCACAGACAGGGATATGGTGGGGTGCGGGTACAGCGGAGGTAAGCCCAGGCACTGGGTGATGATAAGAGAGGTTGTATCTCTGGACATGCTGGTTGTAATGGGTGAGGTCACCGCATGTGTGGGAGGTGGGACAAAGGAGGTATCAGAGGTATGAAGAGTGGAACGAGGGGCTCCATTGTAAACTAAAACAATGATATCTAACCTGAACAACAGTATACAAGTCATATTGACATTTGAGAGAGACATACAGCAATCGCAGGTGTTGATTGGGAGAGCTAGCTAAAACAGCAGGTGAGACAACAGCTAATCAGCTAGCACAACAACAAGCAGACAGTTCTTCCCACATAATCCCCCCATAGACATAAACATAACCCTCCTCTCAATTTCATTATTAGGAGCATAGACATTGTACAACGAGTACTCCACATCTTGATAAGTGAAACCCACTCCCACCATTCGACCCACAGTGTCAGCACATAACAAATTTAAATTAGACACAACATTATGTTTTACCAAAATAACTACCCCACATGCCCGCACAGTACCATTACTCACGTACATTTGTCCATTCCATCTCTGCCTTACATTATCCATATACAGCTCAGTCCAATGAGTCTCCTGAAGACATAATATATCCGCAGAGAAGGCGTCCAACACCAGCTCTAGCTTTTCTTTGCTACGAAGTCCATTGGTGTTGATAGATACAACTCTCACTATTATGAATATAAAGAGGGGATGAATCCAGTCCATCATGATTGATCTTTTATCTTATTTTTCTTCTTGATTATCATGTTCCTTTTACTAACCCTCCGTAGAGATTGTATGTACTCCATCTCTTCCTCCGTCAGCTCTTCTTCAGACCCTTTACATATTTAAGAGTCATCCCTTGCAGGATCTACCTCCCTGGACTTCAGACAGTCGGGATCTCCACTTCACCCGCAGAACCCGGAGCCAATGCCTCTCCATGTGCTTCTTCTTCAAACCACTACACCCCCCCCCTCCCCTTCTCCCCGAGGATCGCCCTCCAACTCCACATCGTCTAGGCTTGAACTTATCCCTCCATCCTTGGATGCCTCCTTTCCTACAGGACAAGGCCCCGTCTCCACTTCATCCTCCGACTGCCTCTGTTCTTCTTCGCCCTCCATCTCTCCCTGGGACTGCTCGCTCATGCCGATCTCCTCCCCAGTTTCCTCCACCTTGCTCTCCTCCACGACACTATTTCCGCTGAAGACCTGTGATGCCAAGTCATGAGCACCATCACCATGGGAACAGGAGCACTGCACAACACCCGCAACCAACACAACTGCACTCTCTTCTCCCATTGCACTCTCCTGTGTAATGCCCCTGCTCACCACACTTATGACATGCGAAATCAGGGCACTCACGTATTGCTCGAAACGGAAGGAACCCAGGAATTACCTCATATGCTATGTCACCTATCTGCCTCATCCCAGCCCTCATAAAATATTTACAAAACAACGTCATATTATTACACTTTATCTTTGGATTTAAAAATATCGGCTGATTTAAAATATTTTCTAAAATAGTACATTCATAAGAAATATTTGGTAAAAATTCCTGTTTCACACACATCAATAAACCATTATCCCCAATCCTCCCAACCTTATTCAAATGCTCTTTAAAAAACCTTTTCCACCCATAATGCAATTCACCATATAAATATTTCTTTCTTCTTATTTTCACTCTTATTGCTATTTTCCTTACACTTAAATCTACCAACTTCAAACCCCCCTCCTCATAACCTGCAATCAAAGTCTTAAAAGCTATTTTCACCCCCTTCCCGTCCCATAAAAAATCTACCAAAATCTTATTCATTTCAGATAAAACCCAATCTGGCATATCCAAAACATTCACTACATGTATAAAAATTGACATCAATAAAGAATGTATAACAATTACTTTCCCCTTTAATTTTAAAAACCTCCCCTTCCACATATTTACAACCTTTCTAACTTTATTTAACACACCACTCCATGTCAAATCCCTAGCTTCCTTTTCTTTTACCCCTAAAAACACTCCTAACACCTTAAAATAATCTTTGACCTCTTTAAAATAAAAATTCCCCTCATTAACCTTCCCAATATACATTACAACAGACTTTTCCATATTAACTTTAGCCCCTGATGCTCTTCCATATACTTTAAAACCTTCTATTACCCTTTTTACACTCTCCCCATCTCTAACTGTTATAGTTGTGTCATCTGAATATTGGTGAATCAAACTAAAACCCCCCTGTGGAGTCTGGACACAATTAATAAAATTATCCTTCTTAAGAAAAGCCGCTAAAGGTTCAACTGATGAAACATACAATAAAGCTGATAAAGGACATCCCTGTCTCACAGATCTCTCAAGAGTAAAAGAGTCAGTTAAAATCCCATTGCATTTCACCCTACTTTTTGCATTTCTATATAATAATCTAATCCACCCTAGTATGTTATTACCAAAGCCAAATCTTTCCAAAACCCTAAACATAAAATCATGTTCTACCCTATCAAAAGCCTTATTTAAATCTATGCTTAAAACAATACCCCCTATCTTATCCCCATTCATTTTGTGTATCACGTCTCTAATTGTATTAATTGTGTCAGCTATGTCCCTCCCATGTACACTATAATTCTGTGTTGGTGCAATAATATCATGTAAAACTCTCCTCATCCTATTCGCTAAAATGTTGGCTAAAATCTTGTAATCCACATTCAATAAACTAATAGGCCTATATTTTTCCAATTTTACCTTACTCCCTTTGTTTTTATATAAAATAGTTATCATCCCTGTCACCATCGATTCTGAAACAGTCATTCTCCTCCATATAGTGGTAAACCTCCAATAAAATAGGTGCTAAAAGACTTTCATTCATTTTATAAAATTCTGCAATGATCCCATCTACACCAGGGCTCTTATTCATCTGTAAATCCTTAATCGCATCTATAATTTCATTTACTGTAATCGTCCCATCACACATCAACTTATCCTCTACGTTAATTTTCACCTCCACACTATCTAAAATCTCCTGTACACACCCCTCATCCACCTCCCCTTTCTAAAATAAGTCCCTATAAAAATTCTCCACTGTCTCTAAAATCTCTACATAAACATCTACTACTTCACCCTTTACATTTTCAATCTGTCTAAGATATGTTCTTCTTTGAGTACTTTTCTCTAATCCAAGAAAAAACAAAGTGCATTTCTCCCCCTTCAAAAAATACTTTGCTTTACTTCTTATAATAGCCCCCTTACACTTATCTATTTCATATTTACTGAATTTTTCTTTCAACTCTAAACACTTTTCTGTATTATAATTAGGTTCACTTCCCCATTTCTTCATACAATTTAGTTCTCAACTCATTTTCTTCTCTTTTCATCCTACCTCACTTTTTCCTTGCATATCTGATACTAAACATTTTTATTTTTTCCTTAACCTTGTCCCACCATAAACACTTATCATTCTCTTTCTGCTTATCCTCCATTTCACATGCTATCAAAGATTTAAGTTGTTTCCCATATTCCTCATCTTCTAAATACCCTGCATTCATACACCATATTCCACCCCCTGTTCTTTCCTTATCTAAACCCACTGAAAATAATAAACCTGCATGATCACTAAAAGTTGTAAAAACATACTTAATAGCTTTCATACAATTCCTTAAACCTTATTTTACTAAAACCAGATCTATCCTTGTTTGTTTCAAATCCCCTAAAACCTCCTGCCGTCTAGAAAATTATCCGTTGTCTGGATTTTCCTCTCTCCACATATCAATCATTCCTTTTTCTAACATCATCTTCTTTAAAACCCCCCTAGATACATCACTTCTAAAAATAGCTCCTCTTGTTATATCCAGTCTATCCATTTTAACATTAAAATCCACAACTACAATACAGTTCCCCTCACACCATTTCCCTAATTCTAAAAATACATCTTTGCGCTCTATTTCAGTATTAGGAGCATAAATATTTATAATTCTAAAAACAATACTCATATATTCAAAATCCAAAATTAAAATCCTCCCGTTATTATCATTATATATATGTTTCACATTATCTACCACATCCTTCCTCAATAAAATAGCAACACCACTTGAATTCCCCCTGCCATTGTTAACAAAAATAAAATCTCTCCATATTTTTTTAACTTCTAAAATACATACATTGTCCCAATGTGTTTCTTGAAGGCATAAAATATCATAATCCTTCATTTTTACTTTTCCATGTCATCTGAATCTGAAATTGACTCTAAATCCATCTCTTCCAACCAACTGGAACTCTTCTTTCCTGTGCCTGTTGTGCTTCCTGTATCCATTTGTGTCTCCTGTATTGTTGTCAGCATCCCACTCCCCTCCACTTCACCTCCTTCCGAGGCACCCACATAGCCCGAGGTCCTCCCCAAAGTCTGTGAGTCCCCAGTTCCTCCACCCAGCCCACTCCCCCACTCCTCCTGAAAACTCCCTCTTCTTATTTCTGAATCCATACTGCTCCCTATTTCATTCGTCTTCTGTTCCATCTTCTCCCTTCTTGCGTTTTCCATCTCTCCACCCTCCACCACGTCCTCTCCTCCATCATCTTCTTCTGCTCTCGGTGATACATCAGCCTCCACAAAAAGATCCTGGCTCCCCTCCTCATTCACAACCTCTCCACATTTGCACTCGTCAGTTCTCATGCGACATCCTTCGCAAAATGCCCTTTCCTTTCCTTTCCACCTACACATTCTCTTGCATAATACCCTTACTTCCCACACTTATAACATTTGAATTCAGTCCTTAAAAATATGACCAGGCTGAATACAAAGCCTACAAACTCTGACCTGCTTATCATTAATAACTCTAAAGTACTCTCCTCCTTCAAGTGTGTCAAACTTTGTAGAGTACGACAATGATTTCACAGTATCAGTAAATTTCATTTTGCAGTATCTCGTGCCATCTGCTATCTCCGTCCCTGGCCAAACTCTCCTCCTGATTTCAGAGACTGCTGCGACACCCCAGCTACATAGCTTGGCCAATATAGCGCTGTCTTCCATATACACAGGCAAATTCATGAAAGAGACTATAAGTTCATTGGAAACCATGTCTCTTGCCATAATTCTTGTTTCTTTAATCATAAAGACATCCATTAAGCGCTCTTTTCCTTTTCCATTTCTCATCGTGACCTCGTACTTTCTTTCTCCTTTTACTCTACATCCCACCACCTCTCCACACACCTCTTTAATCGCACGTAGTAACTCCATCATCGCGACGTTATCTTCTCCCATCAACTCCACTGCCACCGTAAATTCTTTACCATATTTCATTCCTCCTTCATCTCCATGTTTCTTCCGTTGAGCATTTTCTTTGTCCTTGTCCATTCCATTAGCCATTGCCATGTTGTCTGTCATAGTAAAAAATGAAACCCAAAAACTCTCCCCCAAGCAGCAAAACTGCAAAGGGGGGAAAAAGGAACCAAACTTAAACTTGTTCAAATGCAAAAATCTAAATTATACTTCAAAAAACATTATAAATAACCAAAAAAGCTCTCATACAAAAAAACACTCACTCGACTTAATCACCAACACCTGTCTCACTCCAAACAGGAAGTGCTCACTCAGGCCGGTATGGTCGTAAGCGAGAAACTATCTCTTGGTGCACTATGTAAAGTCAAAGTGAGCCTGATTAACAGCTGTTGCATTTTCACCATTTAGATAAGCATCTGTGTGTCACTCAAAAAGTGGATGAAATTGCATATACTGTAGCCATAATTTGTAGCACAGATTGTTGGATGAAATACAAACTAACCTTGCTTACTTATTTCAAAGCGAGGGCACATATTTCAGCCTTGTGGGAAAAAACGGACAAAGAGTTGAAATTCCACAAGGCAGTGACAAAAAGCTTACAGCACCTGGTATTCCCAGGCGGTCTCCCATCCAAGTACTAACCAGGCCCGACCCTGCTTAGCTTCCGAGATCGGACGAGATCAGGCATACTTTAAAAAAAATATATATATTTTTATTTTTATTATAAAAATGTCATAGTAATTTACAACCAAATCACATAAACACTAACAATCCTTCTATTCATTTCATTCCATCAACATCAGAATTGTTTTTTTCTCCAAAACAACAACCCCAATTTTTTTTTAAATAAAACATAAAACATAATTACATATTCACTAATCAGCAAAAAATACATAATCTAATATAGACATTAGACATACACCATTTCAGAAGTTAACCCTAAATCCCCCTCCTCCATAGACACTAAATTACTCCCCTTTACAAACATACTTTCAAATACCTCTAGTTTTGCATTATACATTAATTCCACATGCTTACTTAAACCTGCTTTAAAGATTACCCAGACATTCCACTTTTTTCCTTCAAAATGTTCCATATTCCTTCTACAGTAAATTGCATACCTGACAAAACTCAATACAATATTCAACAGGTACACATTCACACCCGAACATTTCCCCACCACTCCAAACAATATTAACCTGTCTCATGCAAAACTTTCTAAAAACTCTCTTCTCCAGTGCCTCCACAACAAACGTTTTACTTCATTGAAAAAATCTGTCAGACATGGACATTCGACAAATAAATGTAACAAAGACTCTGGCTTCATCATACACACATCACATTCACGCCGGACATCACGGTTTATCTGATGTAAAACAATATTTGTGTATATACGATTATGCCTTAACATAAAATCCATGTTCTCACACTTTTGTTTATTCCCAAACAAAATCAAATTCTCCCACAGCAAAGAAACATCCAAATCAAAAAACATTTTTCTCCACATCCTCTCAGACGCAGGCCTCACACACACGGACTTCAACATACACTTGTACACTCTTTTCTGTGTTACTTTTGATAATAATTCTTTCCCCGATCCCTTACCTACATAGAGACTTGGCAACACATACAAGTCCTCATATTCCCCATTTATCACTTTTATCCACTCACCCGGAATGCATAATTTAATTATTTCATATATATTTTATACTAATTTACTCTCCACTGTACCATCAAACTCCCACACAGTATCCAGAATTGGCTGCTCCCTTAAAAAAAACAGGTATAACCTCGTAAATGAAATATTTTACCAATAATAACCCAGCCTTCATAAGCAATTTGTTGTACAGCACCTTCCCAACACTCTCTATTTTCGGATTTAAAAACACAGGCTGATTAAATATGTTGTCCTTATTGGTACATGTGTACTCAATCTGAGGAAGAAATTCCCCCCATGCCAAGAACACCTCCTTATAGAACTCAGGCAACTCCTCCACCATATCTTTCTTCCATGCCATCAATATTCCACTTTCTTCACAACCCCCACTTCTGTACAAAAAATATTTTAAAAAACTTTTCCATCCACAATCTACCTCCCCATATAAGTATTTTTGCACAGTTTTTATTCTCATTGCTTTTCTCTTCACATCATAATCCACAGATTTCAACCCCCCATCCTTTAAATCCGAGATAAGAGTTGCCCTTGCAATCCTAGTCCCCTTCCCATCCCATAGGAAATCTGCAACCAAACCATTGCATTCTTTTAACACCCATTGTGGCATATCCAACGAACTTAAAACATAGATACATTGGGATGCCAACAATGAATTAATCACCACCACTTTCCCCCTTAAAAACAGTTTTCTTGCCTTCCAATAGGACAGAGTTTTTAAAATTTTATTCAAACCCCCAGTCCAAGTCATATCTCTCGTCCCTTCTTCATCCACCCCCAAACACACCCCTAAAGTCTTTATATTACCTTCAGCCTTTTTGAAAGGGAATCCACAGTCCACCTTTGCATCTATCCCCACATACATTTTTTCAGATTTTTCAACATTACGTTTTGCACCTGATGCCTTGCCATATACCTCAAAGCACTCCATTACGTTCTTCACACTTTCAACATCTATCACAGTACATGTAGTATCATCCGCATATTGCTGTATAACACTCTCCCCCCCATCCGGTATCCGTATGCCTCGAATTCATTTGTTTGCTTTAATCATTGCTGCAAGCGGCTCCACCGATAAACTATAAAGAGCAGCTGATAAAGGACACCCCTGCCTAACAGATCTCTCCAGAGGAAAAGCATCTGTTAATAGCCCGTTACATTTTACTCTGCTCCTTGCAGATCCATACAGTAATCTAATCCAACCCATCATTCTTTCACCAAAACCAAATTTTCCAAGTGTACGCAATAAAAAGGAATGATCAACTCTATCAAAAGCCTTATTTAGATCCAGACTCAGCACAAACCCCCTTCCTCCCCCATATGCTTTATCACATCCCTTATGGTTCCCACTGTGTCAGAAATATCCCTCCCTGGTACACTATATACCTGTGTCTCTGATATTACCCCACCCATAACGTTTTTAACTCTATTAGCTAAGACTTTGGCTAAAATCTTATAATCGCAATTTAAAAGTGTTAACGGTCGATAATTATCCAAATTTACACGACTCCCTTTATTTTTATACAATATGGTTAAAACTCCTGTGGCCAGCGAATCTGGCACCACTTGAGTCTTTTCAATATATTCATACAGTTTTCTTAAAATTGGAGCCAACAAATATGCAAAAGATTTATAAAACTCTGCAGTTAGACCATCAGACCCCGGGCTCCTATTGCAATTAGCAGCAAATATGGCCTCCTTAATGTCAGTTAGACTCATATCTTCATCACACATGTTTTTTCCCCTTCTGTTAACTTAGTATCCACATGATCAAGCACCTTATCCATACAGGAAACATTAACCTCTTCTTTTTTAAATAAGCATTCATAATATATCTCTACCGTATCCAGAATCCCCACCAAATCATTAACCTCTTCTTTTTTAAATAAGCATTCATAATATATCTCTACCGTATCCAGAATCCCCACCAAATCATTAACCTCTTCTTTTTTAAATAAACATTCATAATATATCTCTACCGTATCCAGAATCCCCACCAAATCATTAACCTCTTCTTTTTTAAATAAACATTCATAATATATCTCTACCGTATCCAGAATCCCCACCAAATCATTAACCTCTTCTTTTTTAAATAAACATTCATAATATATCTCTACCGTATCCAGAATCCCCACCAAATCATTAACCTCTTCTTTTTTAAATAAGCATTCATAATATATCTCTACCGTATCCAGAATCCCCACCAAATCATTAACCTCTTCTTTTTTAAATAAACATTCATAATATATCTCTACCGTATCCAGAATCCCCACCAAATCATTAACCTCTTCTTTTTTAAATAAGCATTCATAATATATCTCTACCGTATCCAGAATCCCCACCAAATCATTAACCTCTTCTTTTTTAAATAAACATTTATAATATATCTCTACCGTATCCAGAATCCCCACCAAATCATTAACCTCTTCTTTTTTAAATAAACATTCATAATATATCTCTACCGTATCCAGAATCCCCACCAAATCATTAACCTCTTCTTTTTTAAATAAACATTCATAATATATCTCTACCGTATCCAGAATCCCCACCAAATCATTAACCTCTTCTTTTTTAAATAAACATTCATAATATATCTCTACCGTATCCAGAATCCCCACCAAATCATTAACCTCTTCTTTTTTAAATAAACATTCATAATATATCTCTACCGTATCCAGAATCCCCACCAAATCATTAACCTCTTCTTTTTTAAATAAACATTCATAATATATCTCTACCGTATCCAGAATCCCCACCAAATCATTAACCTCTTCTTTTTTAAATAAACATTCATAATATATCTCTACCGTATCCAGAATCCCCACCAAATCATTAACCTCTTCTTTTTTAAATAAACATTCATAATATATCTCTACCGTATCCAGAATCCCCACCAAATCATTAACCTCTTCTTTTTTAAATAAACATTCATAATATATCTCTACCGTATCCAGAATCCCCACCAAATCATTAACCTCTTCTTTTTTAAATAAGCATTCATAATATATCTCTACCGTATCCAGAATCCCCACCAAATCATTAACCTCTTCTTTTTTAAATAAGCATTCATAATATATCTCTACCGTATCCAGAATCCCCACCAAATCATTAACCTCTTCTTTTTTAAATAAGCATTCATAATATATCTCTACCGTATCCAGAATCCCCACCAAATCATTAACCTCTTCTTTTTTAAATAAACATTCATAATATATCTCTACCGTATCCAGAATCCCCACCAAATCATTAACCTCTTCTTTTTTAAATAAACATTTATAATATATCTCTACCGTATCCAGAATCCCCACCAAATCATTAACCTCTTCTTTTTTAAATAAACATTTATAATATATCTCTACCGTATCCAGAATCCCCACCAAATCATTAACCTCTTCTTTTTTAAATAAACATTCATAATATATCTCTACCGTATCCAGAATCCCCACCAAATCATTAACCTCTTCTTTTTTAAATAAACATTCATAATATATCTCTACCGTATCCAGAATCCCCACCAAATCATTAACCTCTTCTTTTTTAAATAAACATTCATAATATATCTCTACCGTATCCAGAATCCCCACCAAATCATTAACCTCTTCTTTTTTAAATAAACATTCATAATATATCTCTACCGTATCCAGAATCCCCACCAAATCATTAACCTCTTCTTTTTTAAATAAACATTTATAATATATCTCTACCGTATCCAGAATCCCCACCAAATCATTAACCTCTTCTTTTTTAAATAAACATTCATAATATATCTCTACCGTATCCAGAATCCCCACCAAATCATTAACCTCTTCTTTTTTAAATAAACATTCATAATATATCTCTACCGTATCCAGAATCCCCACCAAATCATTAACCTCTTCTTTTTTAAATAAGCATTCATAATATATCTCTACCGTATCCAGAATCCCCACCAAATCATTAACCTCTTCTTTTTTAAATAAACATTCATAATATATCTCTACCGTATCCAGAATCCCCACCAAATCATTAACCTCTTCTTTTTTAAATAAACATTCATAATATATCTCTACCGTATCCAGAATCCCCACCAAATCATTAACCTCTTCTTTTTTAAATAAACATTCATAATGTCACGACTGCTGCCGAAGTCGTTGCCTCTCCTTGTTCGGGCGGTGCTCGGCGTTCGACGTCACCGGTCTTCTAGCCATCATTGATCCTTTTTTCATTTTCCATTGGTTTTGTCTTGTCTTCCCATACACCTGTTTTCAATCCCATTCATTACCTGTTGTGTATTTAACCCTCTGTTTCCCCTCATGTCTTTGTCAGAGATTGTTTTATTGTCAGTGTAGTGTGATTGTTGTATAGGTGTGCGTCGGGGTCCTTGTACCCATGTTTATGTACATTTAGTGTTATGGAGCATACTCCGTGGACTTTATTAAAAGACTCCATTTTACACTCCATTTGACTCTCCTGCGCCTGACTTCCCTGCCACCTATTACATCTACGCATGGCAGAATCTCTGACCAAATATATGAAGTCAGCAGGAGAGGACACTATGCCCATGGAGCTGGAGGAACGCGTTCAGGAACAAGCTAGGGAGATTGACGTTATCAGCTCCGTCATGGATCACATTGCCATGAAAATGGATCGCTGGGAGAGACAGGGAGTTTCTCCAGCGCCACCACCACCACAACCGGAATCTCCCGTGAACGATTTTTCCTCTCCGGAATCGAGGATCCATTTATCCCTACCTACGGGATACAACGGAGATACTGCCGGCTGCCAGGGTTTCCTCCTTAAACTGAACTTGTATCTAGCCACGGCCTCCCCAGTACCATCTGACCGTGAGAAGAGTTACGCCCTCGTCTCATGCCTCACCGGGAAAGCCCTGGAATGGGCCAGCGCTGTGTGTAGTAGGGAGGTTGCGGCGCTGGACCATTTTGAGGAGTTCACCCGCCAATTCCGGATAGTATTCGATCACCCACCTGAAGGCAAAGCAGCGGGTGAGCTTCTCTATCATCTGAGGCAGGAGACGAGGAGTGCACAGGATTTTGCCTTGGAGTTTAGGACCTTGGCTGCCGGCGCTGGATGGAGCGACAGGGCCCTGATCGACCATTACCGTTGTAGTCTACGCGAGGACGTCCGTCGGGAGCTGGCCTGTAGAGACACCACCCTCACCTTCGACCAGCTGGTGGACATGTCCATCAGGCTGGACAACATGCTGGCTACTCGTGGACGTCTAGATCGGGGTCTGGTTGTTCCATCCTCCCGCACCCTCTCTCCCGAACCTATGGAATTGGGAGGGATGGTGCGCAGGGAGACCGGAGGGGGTTCCCGCTCGAGCACCATTCAAGGTCGCAGAGAGCACACTGCTGGTCGGTGCCGGGTTGGTTCCTCTGGGAATAGAGAGGGCAGGCAGGGCATTCTGGCGTCACCCCAGGTGAGTAGGCACCATTCTCATCCAGAGCCCTCTGCTGCACTAATGTTTGTCTCTGTCTCTTTTCCTGACTTTTCACTGCATTCCCAGTATAAGGCGCTAGTAGATTCGGGTGCGGCTGGAAATTTCATTAATAAAAGTCTAGCTCATAGTTTAGGGATCCCTATTGTTCCTGTGGATATGCCTTTCCCTATTCATGCCTTAGATAGTCGACCATTAGGGTCAGGGTTTATCAGGGAGGTAACCGCACCTTTGTGTATGATAACGCAGGAGGGTCACAAGGAGAAGATTAGTCTTTTCCTTATTGATTCTCCTGCGTATTCTGTGGTGCTAGGCCTACCCTGGTTAGTTTGTCATAACCCCACTGTTTCTTGGCCACAGAGGGCTCTCACAGGGTGGTCGCGAGAATGCTCAGGTAGGTGTTTAGGGGTTTCCGTTGGTGCTACTACGGTGGAAAGTCCAGACCAGGTCTCCACCGTGCGCATTCCCCCCGAATATGCCGATTTGGCTCTCGCCTTCTGTAAAAAGAAGGCGACTCAATTACCACCCCATCGACTGGGGGATTGTGCGATAGATCTCCTGGTAGACGCTGCATATCCCAAGAGTCACGTGTATCCCCTGTCGCAAGCGGAGACGGAGGCTATGGAGACATATATCTCTGAATCCCTGCATCAGGGGTTCATTCAGCCATCCATTTCACCCGTCTCTTCGAGTTTCTTTTTTGTGAAAAAAAAGGATGGCGGTTTACGCCCGTGCGTTGATTATCGAGGTCTTAATAAAATCACAGTGAAATATAGTTACCCGCTACCTCTGATCAATACGATTATTGAGTTAATGCACGGGGCACGTTTTTTCACAAAATTGGATCTCAGGAGTGCGTACAATCTGGTGCGTATTAAGAAGGGTGATGAGTGGAAGACGGCATTTAGCACCACCTCAGGTCATTATGAGTACCTGGTCATGCCATATGGGTTGATGAATGCTCCATCAGTTTTCCAATCATTTGTAGATGAGATCTTCAGGGACCTGCACGGGCAGGGTGTAGTGGTGTATATCGATGATATTCTGATATACTCTGCTACACGCGCCGAGCATGTGTCCCTGGTGCGCAGGGTGCTTGGTCGCCTGTTGGAGCATGATCTATATGTCAAGTCTGAGAAATGCTTGTTTTTCCAACAATCCATCTCCTTCCTAGGGCATCGGATTTCCACTTCAGGAGTGGAGATGGAGAGCGACCGCATTACAGCCGTGCGTAATTGGCCGACTCCAACCACGGTAAAGGAGTTGCAGCGTTTTTTGGGGTTTTCCAATTACTACCGGAGGTTTATCCGGGGTTTTGGTCAGGTGGCAGCTCCCATTACCTCACTGCTAAAGGGGGGCCCGGTGCGCTTGCAGTGGTCGGCTGAGGCGAACAGGGCTTTTGAGCACCTGAAGACTCTGTTTACTTCTGCGCCTGTGCTGGCTCATCCGGATCCCTCTTTGCCATTCATAGTGGAGGTGGACGCATCCGAAGCTGGGATAGGAGCAGTGCTCTCTCAGCGTTCGGGTACGCCACTGAAGCTTCGCCCCTGTGCTTTCTTTTCTAAGAAGCTCAGCCCGGCGGAGCGAAACTATGATGTGGGGAACCGGGAGCTGTTAGCTGTCGTAGAAGCTTTGAAGGTGTGGAGGCATTGGCTTGAGGGGGCTAAACACCCTTTTCTCATCTGGACTGACCACCGCAATCTGGAGTATATCCGGCAGGCAAAGAGATTGAATCCTCGCCAGGCAAGGTGGGCCATGTTTTTCACTCGTTTTGTGTTTACTCTTTCTTACAGACCAGGCTCCCAGAACGTTAAGGCAGACGCATTGTCTCGGCTGTATGACACAGAGGAGCGGTCCATGGATCCCACTCCCATACTCCCAGCTTCGTGTTTGGTGGCGCCAGTAGTGTGGGAGCTGGACGCGGACATTGAGCGGGCGTCACGTGCAGAGCCTTCTCCCCCTGAGTGTCCAGCTGGTCGTCTGTACGTTCCGTCTGCTGTACGCGACCGATTGATATATTGGGCTCACACGTCACCCTCCTCTGGTCATCCTGGGATAGGTCGGACGATGCGCTGTCTTGACGGGAGATACTGGTGGCCCACTTTAGCTAAGGACGTGAGGATTTATGTTTCTTCCTGCTCGGTGTGCGCCCAGTGCAAGGCTCCTAGACACCTGCCCAGAGGTAAGCTACAACCTCTACCCGTTCCTCAACGGCCGTGGTCACACCTGTCGGTGGATTTTTTGACCGATCTTCCACCTTCACAGGGTTACACCACGATCCTGGTCGTTGTGGATCGGTTTTCTAAGTCCTGTCGTCTCCTCCCTTTGCCCGGTCTCCCTACGGCCTTACAAACTGCAGAGGCCCTGTTTACACACGTTTTCCGGCACTATGGGGTGCCTGAGGATATAGTGTCTGATCGGGGTCCCCAGTTCACATCAAGGGTCTGGAAGGCGTTCATGGAGCGTCTGGGGATCTCGGTTAGTCTTACCTCAGGTTTTCACCCCGAGAGTAATGGGCAGGTGGAGAGAGTTAACCAGGATGTGGGTAGGTTTCTGCGGTCTTATTGCCAGGATCGGCCGGGGGAGTGGGCGAAGTTCGTGCCCTGGGCAGAGATGGCTCAGAACTCGCTACGTCACTCCTCCACTAACCTTACTCCCTTTCAATGTGTATTAGGGTATCAGCCGGTTCTGGCTCCTTGGCATCAGAGCCAGACCGAGGCCCCTGCGGTGGACAATTGGTTTCGGCACGCTGAGGAGACCTGGGAGGCAGCCCACGTCCACCTTCAGCGTGCCATAAGGCGCCAGAAAATTGGCGCAGACCGTCGCCGCAGTGAGGCCCCAGTGTTCGCACCAGGGGACAGGGTCTGGCTCTCGACCCGAAACCTGCCCCTTCGCCTTCTCTGCCGGAAGCTGGGTCCGCGGTTTGTGGGGCCGTTTAAAGTCCTGAGGAGAGTGAACGAGGTATGTTATAGGTTACAACTACCCACTCATTACCGTATTAACCCCTCGTTCCATGTGTCTCTCCTCAGGCCGATGGTGGCTGGCCCGCTCCAGGAGGCTGAAGTGCGTAATGTTCCTCCGCCTCCTCTAGACATCGAGGGGGTTCCGGCGTACTCTGTTCGATCCATTTTGGATTCGAGACGTCGGGCGAGGGGCCTTCAGTACCTCGTGGACTGGGAGGGGTACGGGCCGGAGGAGAGATGCTGGGTTCCGGTGGAGGACGTGTTAGATCCTTCCATGTTATCAGAATTCCACCGTCTCCATCCGGATTGCCCTGCACCTCGCCTTCCGGGTCGTCCCCGAGGCCGGTGTCGACGCGCAGCTGGAGCCGCGCGTCAGGGGGGGGGTACTGTCACGACTGCTGCCGAAGTCGTTGCCTCTCCTTGTTCGGGCGGTGCTCGGCGTTCGACGTCACCGGTCTTCTAGCCATCATTGATCCTTTTTTCATTTTCCATTGGTTTTGTCTTGTCTTCCCATACACCTGTTTTCAATCCCATTCATTACCTGTTGTGTATTTAACCCTCTGTTTCCCCTCATGTCTTTGTCAGAGATTGTTTTATTGTCAGTGTAGTGTGATTGTTGTATAGGTGTGCGTCGGGGTCCTTGTACCCATGTTTATGTACATTTAGTGTTATGGAGCATACTCCGTGGACTTTATTAAAAGACTCCATTTTACACTCCATTTGACTCTCCTGCGCCTGACTTCCCTGCCACCTATTACATCTACGCATGACACATAATATATCTCTACCGTATCCAGAATCCCCACCAAATCATTAACCTCTTCTTTTTTAAATAAACATTCATAATATATCTCTACCGTATCCAGAATCCCCACCAAATCATTAACCTCTTCTTTTTTAAATAAACATTCATAATATATCTCTACCGTATCCAGAATCCCCACCAAATCATTAACCTCTTCTTTTTTAAATAAACATTCATAATATATCTCTACCGTATCCAGAATCCCCACCAAATCATTAACCTCTTCTTTTTTAAATAAACATTCATAATATATCTCTACCGTATCCAGAATCCCCACCAAATCATTAACCTCTTCTTTTTTAAATAAGCATTCATAATATATCTCTACCGTATCCAGAATCCCCACCAAATCATTAACCTCTTCTTTTTTAAATAAGCATTCATAATATATCTCTACCGTATCCAGAATCCCCACCAAATCATTAACCTCTTCTTTTTTAAATAAACATTCATAATATATCTCTACCGTATCCAGAATCCCCACCAAATCATTAACCTCTTCTTTTTTAAATAAACATTCATAATATATCTCTACCGTATCCAGAATCCCCACCAAATCATTAACCTCTTCTTTTTTAAATAAACATTCATAATATATCTCTACCGTATCCAGAATCCCCACCAAATCATTAACCTCTTCTTTTTTAAATAAACATTCATAATATATCTCTACCGTATCCAGAATCCCCACCAAATCATTAACCTCTTCTTTTTTAAATAAACATTCATAATATATCTCTACCGTATCCAGAATCCCCACCAAATCATTAACCTTATCCCCCTTATCATTAATTAACTCTGTAATATAAGTCTTCTCTTGCCTTCTTTTTTCTAAATTCAAGAAAAACGAAGTACATCTTTCCCCCTCTATCGCATATTGCACTCTACTCCTTACAATCGCCGCATAACATTTCCTCTTCTCATATTCATCAAGTGCATCCTTAGCCAGTAAATAATCCCCCACCCCATGATCTTCATCATTTGCTATACACTCAAGTTCATATTGAACCTTCTGACGTAGTTCCCTCTCCTTCTTTTTCAAAACATAATACCTCTTAACAGCATATTTTATAGTCAATTCCTTACATTTGATTTTCAGCTCCTCCCACCACAACCCCATGTTCTCCTCCATTATCTATGGTCTTTTGGCCCGCCCAATACATTCTGATATCATATCAATATAGTTTTCCTCCTCTAGCAAGCTATTATTTAAACACCACAGCCCAGCACATTTAGGTGTCTTTACTCCACAAGAAAATACCAACAATACCAGCATGATCACTTAAAGCATTAAAAACATATTCAGGATCATGTATTAGATGCTGTACATTCTTTCCCGTTAAACAGTAATCAATCCTGCTTTGTTTCACCTTATTTAAAACTATTTGCCTTCTAGAAAAATCCCTCCTCCCAGGGTAACGTTCTCTCCATACATCATGTAAATCATAATCTCCCATAACTGACAACAGTTCCTTTCATGAGGTGTCAGAGCGGAATTGCACACTGCTCGTCGCATCTAACCAACTTAACCACACATTAAAATTCCCAACCAAAATTGTATTGTCATTACACAGAGACCGAAATGCCCTGAAAAAAACCTCCCTCTCCTTTTCTACATTTGGGGCATACACATTAATTGTACGATAGTCAACAGAACCCACTGAAAAATCTACAGCAAGAAATCGACCTTCATAAGGTGTTCTCACTCTCTGTACATTTTCCACTATCCCCCTTTTAATCAGTATCACCACCCCACATGCACCTACTACCCCATGACTAACAAAACATAGATCTGCCCCACTCAACCCACGTGCATTTAAAGAAAATATCTTTATACCCGACATTAGTAACAAAAACATATGCCATAGATTTCACCTCATTCCTTCTTCAGATATTTGACTTACTAAAGCCTGAAGCACTCCAAAATCTATCTCATCCCCTGATCCCATCAGACTGTTAGGAGAAGTTGGAGCATTCCCTGCCCCCACAATAGGTTTGACATTCTGAACAGTCCCGTCAGGTTGTACATCCTCCATTAGAGGCTCTGTGCATGGGTCCTTGCCACACTCAGCTTTCTGAAAATCCATCTGAGCTCTTCCACATCTCGCATCTTCTCCCTCCACACCCTCTGATGAATTTAACCATTCTACCGCACTGTCCATACTGGATCCCAGCTCCGTCACCCCCATCTCTGCAGACTTGCTGGAATTTCTCACCCCTTCATGCATCCCACTGATCCCCTCCATATCATTCTCCTCTCCCAGATCACTTTCCTCCACACACCCTTCCTCAGATACTGAGCCTCTCTCATTCATTATATCAAGCTCGTCACCCACCCTTTCAACACATATACAGTTAAATGATTCACATTCCTCACATCTTCTTCTCTCAGGACACTCCCGTGCATAATGCCCCTGCTCCATACATTTGTAACACTTAAATTCAGGGCAATCACGTACTACATGACCAGGCTGAATACAAAGCCTACACACTTTCACCTGCCTGTCATGTATAACCCTGAAATATTCAGCCCCCTCCAGTCTCAAACTTCGTCGATTGTGGCAACGATTGGACATTGTTTGTAAATCGTACCTTACAGAAACGCGTACCGTCTGCAATTTCCGTTCCAGGCCACATTCTCCTCTTGATTGTAGACACTGCTGTGACTCCCCATCCAGTCAATATATTTATTATATCCTCATCCGAGATATATGTCGGTAAATTCAGAAAGGACACCACCAGTTCATCATGTGACAAATCCTTCGCCATTACACATGAGTCTTTAATGTTCAGTAAGGGGATGCCACAATAACTGGCAGAAACGGAAGTTGTTCATGGAGCAGGACAGTTTTGACCACCAAACCTTTTTGAGATTGGAGTGCAGCTGTGCACCTTTTGATTTGCACCCACCTCCTATGGATGAGGAGTCTCTTCGGCTTTGGCTCAAAGCATTGAACTTGAAGAAACCACCAAACCGACCCTATGTGTGTTCCTATCACTTGGTGGACAAGAGGTCGACAAGAGGTCGAGCATCCTTTCCCTGAGAAGTGACTGGCCTAAATGCTCCAGTTCGGCAGGGCTCATTACATTTTTAACAATGCTTTTTTCTGATAAAAAAACAAGTTCATTGCATCCGCTGTGGAGCCCAGTTTCATAATATTACCATATCCCAGCTTCTTGCCATAGTTGATTTTTTTAATTTTTTAAACAGGACTTATTTTAGGGCATTTTTCACCCTGCCAGCTCCTATTAGTTCTATTGAGCACCGGGGCACCAACTCGCTTTCCGAATGTTCTTTGCGCAGCCCATTGTTCTACGTCACAATGCCTGCTTCACTATTGTTGGCAATGAGATCTGCCAATGTTGTAACGTAAACAACAACAACAACAAAAATTCATGGAACTCTGAGGTCGTCCCATTGTTTCCTATAGGGGAAATATACAGTTGAAGTCGGACGTTTACATACACCTTAGCCAAATACATTTAAACTCAGTTTTTAACAATTCCTGAAGTTTTATCCTAGTAAAAATCCCCTGTTTTAGGTCAGTTAGGATCAGCACTTAATTTAAGAATGTGAAATGTCAGAATAATAGCAGAGAGAATGATTTATTTCAGCTTTCATTACATTCCCAGTGGGTCAGAAGTTTACATACACTCAATTAGTATTTGGTAGCATTGCAATGCAGGTGTAGAACCATGGTGGCTAGGAAAAACTCCCTAGAAAGGCCAGAACCTTGGAACCTTGGGTGGCCAGTCCTCTTCTGGCTGTGCCGGGTGGAGATTATAACAGAACATGGCCAAGATGTTCAAATGTTCATAGATGACCAGCAGGGTCAAATAATAATAATAATAATCACAGTGGTTGTCGAGGGTGCAAAAGGTCAGCACCTCAGGAGCAAATGTCAGTTGAGAGTATCTCTACCACTCCTGCTGTCTCGAGAGAGTTGAAAACAACAGGTCTGGGACAGGGAGCACGTCCGGTGAACAGGTCAGGGTTCCATAGCCACAGGAAGAACAGTTGAAACTGGAGCAGCAGCACAGCCAGGTGGACTGTGGACAGCATGGAGTCATCAGGCCAGGTAGTTCTGAGAAATGGTCCTAGGGCTCAGTGTCACACCCTGACCATAGTTTACTTTGTATGTTTCTATGTTTTGGTTGGTCAGGGTGTGATCTGAGTGGGCATTCTATGTCTAGTTTGTCCAGTTCTATGTTCGGCCTGATATGGTTCTCAATCAGAGGCAGGTGTTCGTCATTGTCTCTGATTGGGAACCATATTTAGGTAGCCTGGGTTTCACTGTGTGTTTGTGGGTGATTGTTCCTGTCTGTGTTTTCACCAGATAGGCTGTTTAGGTTTTCGTTACGTTCATTACGTCCTTTATTTTGTAGTGTTTGTATTGATTCGTGTTTTACGTTTGGTTATTAAAACATGGATCGCAATCTACACGCTGCATTTTGGTCCGACTCTCCTTCTCATACAGAAAATCGTCACACTCAGGTCCTCTGAGAGAGGGAGAGAGGGAGAGAAATAGAGAACGAGAGAATTAGAGAGGGCATACTTAAATTCACACAGGACACCGGATAAGACAGGATAAATACTAGAGATATAACAGACTAACCCTAGCCTCCCGACACAAACTACTGCAGCATAAATACTGGAGGCTGAGAAAGGAAAGGTTGGGAGACACTGTGGCCCCATCCGACGATACCCCCGGACAGGGCCAAACAGGCAGGATATAAGCCAACCCACTTTGCCAAAGCACAACCCCCACACCACTAGAGGGATATCTTCAACCACCAACTTACCATCCTGAGACAAGGCCGAGTATAACTCACAAAGATCTCCGCCATGGCACAAGCCAAGGGGGCACGCCAACCCAGACAGGAAGATCACGTCAGTGACTCAGCCTACTCAAGTGACGGGCCTGGACATGTACTAGGGATGGCATGGAAGAGCACCAGTAAGAAAATTGATATACAACATCCCCACTAAAAATGTTTAAATGCTCAGGAATTTCTACAAAATATGCACAAATTTATATAAAACATGGCTACAAACTATGAAACAAGCTCACAAATTGTATAACGTCCATGTACTGTAATATACATCCACAATACTTTTAGTTTTGGATGTTATGATGATATTCCTTGGAGGTCGGGGCACACAGGGCAGGTGCCCTGTGTGCCCATTCGGTAAGCTGGCCCTGATCATCAAGTTAAACCACAGGTATTGTTGTTACACATCCTCAAATTGTCTTGGAGGATAAAACTAAAACTGAGACTTCCATTTTACCTAATTTTATTGTCCAAAGAATGTTCTCATAGTCCAGAAATATTGGATGAAAATCCACAATGTTGGTGCAGGAGCACTGACCAATCTGCCTCCAAAAGAGGACTGCTGGTTTTGAGGATGGTGTGGAGGTCAGTGGTTGATGATCTGAGCACCCCCTGAGATGGTGAGTATGGTTTCAGTAGACCACTATTGAGCTGGTAGATCAGATAGGAGCTTCGAAGAAAGGTAATTTAGTGCTTTGAATGTGGTTCATTATTGCCTTATAGTGGATTCGGGACTTGGACAAGGAGTCAATGCAGTGTAAAGATGCATTTACATGGGGGTTTGGAGGACGGTGTCAAATTTCTTAGAATGAGTGAAAATATTGGAGTTTGGGGACTGGAGGGGATAATAGTCAAGTTGGGAAATGTGCAAATATTTAGATACAAATTTATCGTAAAATATGGGATTATTCAGATATTCCTGTTGAAAAAGAAAAAGAGAGAAATATATAATCTTACAGTGTATTAATTTTATCCCATTGGGCCAAAACTGGTTGAATAAACGTTATTTGCACCTCATTTCAACAAAAACAAAAATCTATGTGATGACGGTGAATCAACGTGGAAAACACAATTGGATTTTTTTCACGCAACTTTTAACCAACATTTTTGGTTGATTTCACATTTTGGTTGAGTTCCTAAATTTAAATCAAAACTAGACATTGAACTGATGTCTCTGCCCAGTGGGATTGGATTTCTGTAATCATATCAGCTCATTTGTCACAATTCTTATAATCATCCAGAGATAATGTACCTTTCTTTGAGATGACCTCCCTCAAGTATTCTCTCTCTTTCCTCGGAGCGAATTTGTCCCACATTTTAGCAAAGTCGCCATTGGTGACCACGTTTCTCAAGATATTGCGACTATGATGCCTGTGAACAAAGATATTAATATAATCTTAAACGTGCAACATATCAAATAATTTCTGCTGTCTGTGATTAAAAACAGTATTCAATTGATGGCAACCTGAGAAAAAATATCCCATAAAAATAAGACATACATTAGGTAGAATTTGCAAGGGGGTCGGTTTGAGTAATGCACCGCATTACCTGATCTACAAATCATCTCAACAATATAACAACTGGGTATTAACCGTTTGTTATTATAAAAATCTTAGCGAATCTGCACAGCACTTGGCTCAGGCCGACCATTGTGATCAAGTAGATTGTCTTCATTAGGCACCAAACAGAAGGAAGGAAACTGAATCAGGTACTGACTATTTGGACTCATTTACATTTGTAATTTTTACCCCAATTTCGTGGTATCCAATAGGTGGTTACAATCTTGTCCCATCGCTGCAACTCCCGTAAAGACTCTGGAGAGGCGAAGTTCGAGAGCCGTGCGTCCTCCGAAACACAACCCAGCCAAGCCGCACTGCTTCTTCACACAATGCCCGCTTAACCTGGAAGCACCAATGTGTCGGAGGAAACACCATATACCTGGCGACCGTGTCCGTGCATTGCACCCCGCCCACCACAGGAGGTCGCTAGTTGGCGATGGGAGAAGAACATCCCTTCCGGCCAAACATCCCGGCTAAGCTTTTGGCTTTTTAAATTTCAAACCCACATGAGTGCCTGGACTTGGATTTTCCTATGCCACGTAGCACTTATTTTTGTTTTCAATTACTATTCCCCTCCAAGAGAACCTGTGGTTGTTTTGGAATACCTAAAATCTGCAATACAATCCATTACACCCTTTAGCATAGATGGTGTAGACAGACGACAATGTGACTTTTAAAGGCAATTTCAATTTGTATTCGTGTTAAACGCTGCAGATGTTGACTCAAGACTAAATTACCTTTAAAAGCTGCATTGTTGGCGATCTAGTGCTATAGCGAGCCATGGCTTGAATCCCGGCCTTAACTGTTATGTTGAAGCAAGCTACTTTACAGGAGGAAATTCCCACCTGACTTCCTGTGCCGGGTCCACAGACAGTTTACTGACGGCAATCAAGAAACGGTCAGTGAGGTCTTTCTTCCCCGACAGGAGACGAGCCGTCCCCATGACCTCAGCCAGTCTCTCCAGGTGCTGAGCAGTACAGCTCCTCACCGCAGCGTTACGGTGGCTGAGGAAGGAAAAACAGAGCACATCAGTTACATGTCATAGAGATACATGAGTTAGGAGATGAATGATAATGGATTGTATTGATGAAGTCTCATCGATGGATCAAAATGTTCGCTAAGACTTTATATTAAGGTCCCTTAATATACCATTTATAAACTGTTTGTAAAGAGTTTACTTACCATTTATTAATCATTATTCCTACATTTGTAAATGTCAATAAGAAATCTATAAATAGTTATTTACACATTTATAAACACTATTTTAAATGATTTGTTCAGGACTTATCAGATAATTAATAAGGTGTTTGATCACAGTATGTTCACAATTTATAATGTACTACCAGTTATAAAGGAGTTACTGTCAAGGCATTTGTTAATGGTGGATTAATGGTTTGACTCACCATTTATACACATATTTATAAATGTATTTATAAATGTCACAAATGGTGTATTTATTAATGAGTGCATTTATGAATGTGAGTACATGTACTTATGAATACCTCAGTGCCTCACTAATAGCCCCTAATCTAAAGTGTTCACTATATATACTTTATGAAGGTTTATAAATGACTTGTTACTCCCCAAAGGCTAGCACACATCAGTAGACAGTACCTCTCCACCAATGTCTAAAAATAATCTAAATAACGCAATGGTAAAATAAGAAGTACACAACACAAGGAAGTATAAGACATAACAAAAAAATGTGATTCCATTCAAATGTGACGTCTAGCGTTGGGGTGAGTTGCTGCCGGAAGTGTTGTGGAATAACCTAGCATGCTGATGAAAAAGGCAGTTAAATAAAAACTAGCAGTATTTCAATCTTCTCAATTTCGAGGCTTGGATAATGGGATAATTTGTGGAAGTCCGGATCTACCCCTTAGTGAGTGTTACTTGACCGCTCTCCCTTTTTACCTCAGCCCACCGACCAGCAGGGCATTCATGACACGGGTAGGGGTGCAGCTCTGCACCATGTGACCCAGGGCAAAGTTGGCACCCTGCCGGATGAAGGCTTTGGCCTCGCTGGCTTTGTGCAGCAGCATGCGTGCCGTCCCCTCCACCTCACTGTCCATGGCCCTCTGGAGGTGGACGTATATGTCACCCAGTGTGGCCATGGCAGCACAGGACACTGCAGAGCGCAGGTTCTTCACCTGAATCATAATAACACACACAGGACCAGCTATTAATGTTGAGCTGTACAACCCACGAACATCAGAAACATGACACAATCATTTGACTTGTTCTCCAAATGTAGCAGATTTGTGCAGATGAATGAATAGGGCAGTGAATGAATACAGTTACCTCATTTATAATGGAAAGGCAGATATCATGGAGTTTAGGCATCAGTATGTCCATGTGGTTCTGAGCCATCACACGGAGAGAGGTCAAGCCCTCGATCTTCTTCTCCCTGCAATTCAGTGATAGAAACGTAAGCATTTTACACAACATTTTCCAAAAACATTATAATGATGTTCATCAATTAGGACTCTGGTCTCTTAATTTCAGTAGTTTCTAGGCTCTGTAGCTCAAATCTACATTTCCAAGGACACTACACTGTGCTTCCTTTAGCCTGGCTCCATTGGTCTTGTCTACAGTGAATGATCACCAGTCATCAGAGGCAGAGTGGAGCAGCTTGAAGGTCTTAGTCAGGGCCTGCTCTGGGTTGGACAGGGGCTGCAATCTGGCCTTGTTCTTAATTTGACCCTTTGGCTCACTGGCTACCATCTTGTCTATGGGTTGACAGCAGACATCTATCTCTCTATGAACTGTATGTATTTATTTATGTATTTACTCATTTCCATATCTGTTTGTAGCTTTTAACACTGGTTCATTATGATATCATTTTAAATTTAGCACATATATTTTTGGTGCTCTCCCTGCTCAGAAACAGGGTCCAATTAGCCTTGAGTAAAAGTTATCTCACTGTGAAACAGGCAAATCAAGTGTGGAAAAATGTCTTATCCCTGGGCTAAAGCCATTTGTGTCCCTTCCCTTCCTACTGTTTTTCTATCACTCTACCTAGCTTCACCTCCCTGTCTAATTTACATTAGTGTGAGTACATGAGAGGGACTGACCTGAGCCGGTGGCAGCCTTTGGCAAGCTGAGGCTGTTTGCTCCTGGGCTTGGTAGGAGGGGGAGCAGGCCTGGGTGGGCTGTCACGCAACTTGACCGGGGTCCCGACATCCAAGTAGTCACGGAGCTCCGCAGGGGTGTTCATATCCACTGAGCTCAGGCTTCCCAGAGAGCTGGTGGCTATTTCCCCCGTGGGCATGGCCGAGCCCAAACTTCTCCTGCCCATGGCCTTCACCTCATGTACCACCTTTGGTGTAGACCAGAAAAGAATGCTCCCATCATAGAAATACATATAGAACTAGTATATACATAAACTAATACACAGAGAGATACTGTATTCTAGGATCGAATCTATCATGCTGTCAAAAAGAGAGTATCCTTTCTAACCTGTACCCCCGCACACTGACTCGGTATCGATACCCCCTGTATTTAGCCTCGTTATTGTTATGTCATTGTGTTAGAGGAATTCTAAATTCCTATATGTTTTGTAGCCAAAACCAAATTCACACTCTATCTATTTCATAATCATTTGTAGGATTATCATTTGCATGAAATTGCGAGAGACCAATCTTAAAAACAAGTTCAGCATTTATTCTTAATGAGTACTGGCCCAAATTACAAAGAACATTACATTTTGAAGAGAAGATAAAAATGACGTCATCAGTTCTCACACTTTCTCCGATCCACACAATAGCGCAGTGTCTTCAGGTCTGGAGATTGTCTCCTACTCCCCTCATAAAAACAAACATTCCAATCTGTCTAAAATATATACTCTTCTCCACTAATGGAACATCAAAGAACATTCTTATCTGTCTAAAGAGATATACCCTCCTTCTCCCTTAAACCCGCAAGGTACAGACAATTCATTCGTTTTACCTACATTTTCAGTCCTAGTTTAACCAAAAACCCATACATTTCATACCACAACATAATAGTATTAAAATTAATGGTTCTAATTTAAATGTATACATAATTAATCATTTCAACTATAATTTCCTCCAACAGTTACTTTAATTATTTTTATTTTTTACTTTAGTTGATTTGGTAAATATTTTCTTAACTCTTCTTGAACTGCACTGTTGGTTTCACGGTAAGGTCTACACTTGTTGTGTTCGACACGTGACAAATAAAGTTTGATTTGATTTTAAGACATGGAACCACTATCTGTTTTGGCAATTTATCAGTCCAAGTATATTTCTGAACTGCAAATGTTCACATTTACAATAAATTCAAATCCATCCTACCTTCCAGGCCTCCTCCTTCAGGTGAGCCTCGATGTCCCTCACCTCCTCCATCAGGTCAATGGGTCCGTTGTTGTCAGCACAGCCCTGGTCCGACTGGACTTTCAGGGCATTGACTCCCCGCCTGCCCTTCTTCTTCTTGCCCCTCTTGGAAGGAGCTCCAGTGGGAGGGACGGGAACAGGCCACACGCTACTGCTGCTGAATGACTTATTTACCTGGATGGACTCCAGAGAGTGAGATTCGGGTCGAACTTGGGCTCCGTCCACCCCCACCACGTTCTTCAGTGGGGCCAGAGCTATGTGCTCAAGCCTTCGTGGCAAAGGCCTCGGTGGAGCTTTCGGCCGCGGAATGCACTGAATAGAGGGGACGAAGTGGTGCGCGAAGGTGCTGCCAACCCCGATGAGAGCAGTCCGGACATAATTATCATGGATATCACTTATCTTTCTTTGCTTTGCTTCCATGGCCTCTCTCTCAGCTCTCTGCATCTGCAGAAGTCTGGCATCACTGATGAAGCCACGATGGCCCTCTGCGATTGGGTAGCTCTCCTGATAGCCCTGGATCACAATGGGACAGTATGAAATGTATAGCAGAAGTGAAGTAGGCAAAATAGTTTCTCCAGTGTCATAAACTTTTAAGCTAAAGATTTTATGGATGTAGGCCTACTGTATGTCTACGAAACCACAAAATAAACAGTGCTATTTTTGGAAAAACGTTTGAAAAACTGATGAGCCTTACAAAACTTGAAAACTTGTCCTGGTCATCCTGTTGGTTTAAAGCCATGTTTTGCTTCCTCCGGTTTTCGATGACGCTCTTCATCTGTGAGTTCTCCTTCTGGAGTTTGTCAAACTCACTTGATTTTCTCCCTCGATAAGCCATTGATGATAAATATTAACACTCTCAAAATAAGAACTTAACCTATCTCTGTGAGAGATGTATCAGGAAATGAGTGGAAATTAAATGTTGCTTGTCAGTTGGAACCAGCAATGATATCATGGCAAGGATTCCATTACATTGTGATGTCATAATGGGGTCTGTTGACAGTGCTGAGCACATCAGCACATGGTGAACATTTTGATTCCCATATAAAATCATGCATGTGGCGAATTTGTAAATACTTGATATATATATATATATAAACTCAGCAAAAAAATAAACGTCCCTTTTTTAGGACCCTGTCTTTCAAAGATAATTCGTAAAAATCCAAGTAACTTCACAGATCTTCATTGTAAAGGGTTTAAACACTGTTTCCCATGTTTCCCACGCACAATCTCTACATCAGTGCTCAGAATTTCCGCAATAAGCTGAGAGGCTGAACTGAGGGCTTGTAGGCCGGTTGTAAGGCAGGTCCTCATTAGACATCACCGGCAACAGCGCCGCCTATGGGCACAAACCCACCGTCGCTGCACCAGACAGGACTGCCAAAAAGTGCTCTTCACTGACGAGTCGCGGTTTTGTCTCACCAAGGGTGATGGTCGGATTTACGTTTATCGTTGAAGGAATAAGCGTTACACCGAGGCCTGTACTCTGGAGCGAGATCGATTTGGAGGTGGAGGGTCCGTCATGGTCTGGCGCAGTGTGTCACAGCATCATCGGACTAAGCTTGTTGTCATTGCAGGCAGTCTCAATGCTGTCTATTACAGGGAAGACATCCTCCTCCCTCATGTGGTACACTTCCTGCAGGCTCATCCTGACATGACCCTCCAGCATGACAATGCCACCAGCCATACTGCTCGTTCTGTGCATGATTTCCTGCAAGACAGGAATATCAGTGTTCTGCCATGGTCAGCGAAGAGCCTGGATCTCAATCCCATTGAGCACATCTGGGACCTGTTGGATCGGAGGGTGAGAGCTAGGGCCATTCCCCCCAGAAATGTCTGTGTACTTGCAGGTGCCTTGGTGGAAGAGTGGGGTAATATCACACAGCAAGAACTGGCAAATCTGGTGCAGTCCATGAAGAGGGGATGCACTGCAGTACTTAATGCAGTTGGTGCTTTTTGATTTCTTAATGCTTTTGATTTTGATTATTCCATTTCTGTTAGTCAAATTTCTGTGGAACTGGTTCAGTTTATGTCTGTTGTTGAATCTTATGTTCATACAAATATTTACACATGTTAAGTTTGCTGAAAATAAACGCAGTTGACAATGAGAGGACATTTTATAGTTTTTATATATATATATATATATATATATATATATATATATATATATATATATATATATATATATATATATATATATACACTGTATACAGTTGAAGTCGGAAGTTTACATACACCTTAGCCAAATACATTTAAACTCAGTTTTTCACAATTCCTGAAATTTAATCAGAGTAAAAATCCCCTGTTTTAGGTCAGTTAGGATCACCACTTTATTTTAAGAATGTGAAATGTCAGAATAATAGTAGAGAGATTGATTTATTTCAGTTTGTATTTCTTATATCACATTCCCAGTGGGTCAGAAGTTTACATACACTCAATTAGTATTTGGTAGCATTGCCTTTAAATTGTTTAACTTGGGTCAAACGTTATGGGTAGCCTTCCAAAAGCTTCCCACAATAAGTTAATTTTGGCCCATTCCTCCTGACAGAGCTGGTGTAACTGAGACAGGTTTGTAGGCGTTCTTGCTCGCACACGCTTTTTCAGTTCTGCCCACATATTTTCTATATGATTGAGGTCTGGGCTTTGTGATGGCCACTCCAATACCTTGCCTTTGTTGTCCAAACCTTTTATGGCTGCAGGGGCAGTATTGAGTAGCTTGGATGAAAAGGTGCCCATTGTAAACGGCCAGCTCCTCATTCTCAGTTCCTAATATATGCATATTATTATTAGTATTGGATAGAAAACACTCTAAAGTTTCCAAAACTGTCCAAATATTGTCTGTGAGTATAACAGAACTGATATTATAGGCAAAACCCTGAGAAAAATCAAAACAGGAGGTGGCTACTATTTTGAAAACTCCATGTTCCATAGCCTCCCTTTGCTCCATTTAAAGGGATATCAACCAGATTCCTTTTCCTATCGCTTCCTCAAGGTGTCAACTGTCTTCAGACATAGTTTCAGGCTTTTATTTTGAAAAATGAGCCAGAAAGATAACATCGCGTCAAGTGGTCACATGAGTTTTGCTTGCGCAACAGAGTTTGGACAGCTATTGCTTTTCCCACTCCTACTGTGAAAGACATTTGCGTTTGATATATTATCGATTATACATTTTAAAAACAACCTGAGGATTGATTATGAAAAATGAAGAAGTGTGGCAGGCCTGTGAGGAAGGATCCTACAGCCATAAGGCCGGTGCAGCTTCGCCCCAAAATGGCTGACCACAGCCAGGAACAGCAGGTTACCTGCAAGAAACCACAACACTACAGTAGTCAGAAATCACAAATTATAAACACTGTTATTTTTTCAACTAAAAATGGCATATCAGTTTGGATACTAGGCTGCAACAACATAGCATCAAATAAAACAATGTTAGGGGTTTGACAGTGGAGTCATGGACAAACGCCAGTCAATCAATTAATAGGAACAACTATACAACTGGACAGTATTGAGAGCAGAGTCTGATTGAACCACAAGAAAAATGGATCATACTGTAGTCTGTATCTGGTTTTTACTACATGAATTCTCAAGCAACTCAATGTTATTGTTGATACCCATCTCAAAGCTGCCGTCTATGAGTCCAATGAGAGAGCTGGACAGGTCAAAGTGTCTCTCTGAGTGATGGCACTCTTCATGTAGGTCCCTGACAGAGCTTTGGTGACGGAGGCGAACGACAGGGCCACGATGAACTGCTGACAAACACAAGAGAGAGAACATTAGTGTGTGTTTGTCCATGTGCATGCGTGGATGCGTGTGCAGACAGAGTACATGTGTAGCTGAGGTGGCCTGCAATAGTAAAAAGAACGGACACAAGTTTACGTCTGCAAAGTTCTGGCGCTTTCTTTATTCTGAAGAATGTTTTTTTTCTCTTGTTCAATTGTCTATTTTCTTGTTAGTACTTTGAAAATATTCACATCAAACAAGTGCACACTTTAAATTACACAACATAAATGCACTTTACCTAAAGCAGAATTCAAAAATGTTCCACAAATAACCCTGTCTTAGTGTTTGGTTTCACATGAAAACCACAATGTATGTCACATTCATACAATAGAAACACCTATATATGAAACCATAAATAACTGAATGTTTTTCTATATACCGCTACCTCTATAGAAAAGTGACAACAATACATTCAGCTTTAAGATATTGGCACCTCCAGAAAATCCTCTCTCTCACTGTATGTACTAAAATTCCACCAGACTGAGCGTGCACGGCCAGTTTACCAGCTAGTGAGCACAATTTTACACAAAACAACCAATAACATCTAAAACCAACTCCGAAATCCCTAACAAATGGATTCTTGATAAAAAATCTCCTAGACTAAATCCAGTACAAGTCAGCTACTCAGTAAACATAGTCTCTGTAACTCGTAAATGTTTTTTTTACCTCAGCTAGTATCAAGCTAACATATACTCTCACTCAATGTAAATACCTTCTTCTCTCACTCAGTTCGACACAGAGCCAAAACAAAACCTTTCCTAACGTGGTAATATCTGGACAACGTTGTTAAATAGCATGTTATTACATATTGTGTATATAGTTGAACGTTTGAAGTGCTGTTACATACCTGTAATAGTAAAAGAACAGACACAGTTTACCTCTGTAAAGTTCTGGTCCTTATTCTGCAGAATGGTGAGCGCTTGGCCAGAACTTGCTGTTTCTCCTGCTACAACAGTGCAACAACGCCATCTATTGGCCTTATGGACTGCTGACGCTAAAGTATGTTGAAAATACCATTTAGATTCATTAAGACAAATACATAAACAATATGGGGGGGATATAATAAATGTGTGTCTGTTTTTAGTGACTTTGTTTTCAACCCATTACACATGCACAATCATACATGTGCATTTAAAGCATTATTAAGAACCTTGAGTGTGGAACTGCAGGGCGTTTAGGCAAAAACCACATGAATTTCACATGTAAACACGGGAAGTGTACCAAAAACATGTTTTCATGTAATCTTATGTGAACTACAAATGTGAAAATGTGATCACGTTGTGTTCCAAAATGTAATTTGTGCTCACATAAAATGTAAGTTGGTTACATGTGGTTTTTCTGTCAGGGCAGGAATATAAAATGCATTTTGATGTTACATGATCTTGAAAATGCAATGTTCTCTGAGGTTCTTCCATGTTCCTTTCCATGTATTTTCCAGTTTACTTTCCATCAGTCCTTTTCACTTTCCTTGGCAAAACAAGCTCTGTCCCCGTCAAGACTTACTCAGAGCCACCATGAATTGAAGCAGCTTCTGATGCATTTTAAACCATTCAACAAATTGTTTTATAATGAAGAGTAGACCCAACTAAACACCCTGGATTCTTTACACACACACATTGAAGGGAAAAAAATCTCAAATTTGAACTCATCAGACCAAAGGACAGATTTCCACCAGACTTAGGTCCATTGCTCGTGTTTCTTGGCCCATGCAAGTCTCTTCTTATTATTGGCGTCCATCCTTTAGTAGTGGTTTCAATGGAACAATTCAACCATGAAGGCCTGATTCACGCAGTCTCCTATGAACAGTGCATGTTGAGATGTGTGTGTTTCTTGAACTCTGTGAAGCATTTATTTGGGCTCCAATCTGAGGTGCAGTGAACTCTGCTGAACTTATCCTCTGCAGCAGAGGTAACTTTGGGTCTTCCTTTCCTGTGGCAGTCCTCATGAGAGCCAGTTTCATCAAAACGCTTCATGGTTTTTGCGACTACACTTGAAGAAACTTTCAAAGTTCTTGAATTTTTCCGTTTTGACTGACCTTCATGTCTTAAGTAAAGATGGACTTGTTTCTCTTTGCTTATTTGAGCTGTTCTTGGCATAATATGGACTTGGTCTTTTACCAAATAGGGATATCTTCTGTAAACCATCCCTACCTTGTCACAACACAACCTATTGGCTCAAACGCTTTAAGAAAGAAAGAAATTCCACAAATGAACTTTTAAGAAGGTACACCTGTTAATTGAAAAACATTCCAGGTGACTACCTCATGAAAAGGTTTGAGAGAATGCCAAGAGTGTGCAAAGTGGTCAAGGAAAAGGATGGCTACTTCAAAGATTCTCAAATGTAAAATATATTTTGATTTGTTTAACAGTTAATGCTTACTACATGATTCCAATTGTGCTAATTCATAGTTTTGATGTCTTCACTATTTTTCTAAAATGTAAAAATAAAGAAAAACCCTTAAATGAGTAGGTGTGTCCAGACTTTTGACTGGTACTGTATATGTTGTGATATTGCAAATATGGTACAATCCAAGGGTGCAAAGCTTTTGGAGACTTACCCAGAAAGACTCAGAGCTTTAATCGCTGCCAAAGGTGATTCTAACATGTATTGTGAATATTTCTGTATTTCATTTTCAATACATTTGAAAAAATAAATAAAAGATGTTTTCACTTTGTCATTATGGGGTATTGTCTGCAGCTGGGTGAGATGATAAAAAACTATAATTTAATCCATTTGGAATTCAGGCTGTAAGAAAACAACATGAGGAATACGTTAAGGGGTATGAACACTTTCTGAAGGCACTGTATATCTGCAAGAAAGTGATAAATGAGTGACTCTTTGAAAGGGGGTCATATAAACATTGCCTCATTTAAAAATAAAAATAAAGCTATCGTGCTATAATCGGCATAGTTTCTCAGACCAAATCTTTATTCTGGTTTAAACAAAGCAATCTGATCATGCTCCAGTAAAATTCACGCTACAGGGAATTTAAAAAATGACTTCTGCAAAGCACATATACATTGTCCAATCAACATCCACACATTGATTGAATTCTTCGGGTCTTTATTCAAACACAAACGGAATAAAATGCTCTTTCAGTGTTTTGTTGCAGGTTGTGCAATGTTCAAAAGTGTGTGAGAGATTGGCATCAATGTGTGTGTTTGTGTGTGGGGTCATGTTTGGACGGTCGTACATTGTACATTTCAGGTCCATGGACAGCAGCAATATCGGCATAGCGATATCTGTCATTCAGCACCACATGACAGTAGACAGCGGCCATCTCGTGTGAAGTTGGCACTGGGGAAATCCCATGTAATGAGAAACAAGGCCTAGGAGGCAAAAAGACTGAAGGAGAAGACTCTATGCTAAACTGTTCTGCCACATTCACTTCAAATGTTACATCTTTCGATTTGTAAATAATAGGGAATACATCTGCAAATAATTGAAACTGATTATTCAAACTACACTGTACAGCTTTAGTGTGTCTGTGCATCGTAGGTACAACTGTAAGCAATTCCGTTCTCAAATGTCTGTTTAATGTGAGAAGCAAAATGAAAAACACCTGTTAGACCATTACAATGCGGACTGTCATGCATTTTTACTATTACCAACAAGACAACGAAGTGATACGTGTCATGGAGGCTAAAAACGGATACTTTCCTAACACCAAAAGTTCCTACGCTGAGCGATATTGGTTACTACACTATTATGCATACAATCCAAGTCATACGTTTATTGTCATTCATACTCTTATTTTTAACCGACTATCTTTTCAAAAGTGTTCATTGTGTCAATTCAGAGCTCGGAAAAATATTGGAATAATGTGTTTAAGGGGACTAACACTCAAGGCGCACAACAGGAGAACACAACAACCACAATTTCAATTGACACTCATTGCTTTAAATGGATGTGGTCGATGGATTTGTATAGGCACATATAAACAATGTATTTAACTTGTAAACCAAGGTTGGATTAGTAGGTCTAACCAACATGCACCTGGATAATCGCGTCATGAATCGGGACGGGCTCCTACGTCCTCATATACACATTATGACATAATAAAGAGTTTAATCTTTCACGAATAAAAGACATAGAAGCATACCCATTTATACAGGTTCTACACGTTCTATTTCTCCATGGCAATAGAATGTAAACATTCTATTTTGCGCCAAACATCGCCTACAACTCCATTCTAAGTGCAGCATATTGGACGACACCACAGTCATCGATCATTCGCGACTTTAAGTCATTCCTGTTATCTCTAGAGCATCCCGTATATCTATAGCGCTGCATTTCTTCCTCATCTTACCATGGATAGGGTTTGGTGCATTCCGGAGTTCACTTATGGTCCCACAAAGGTAATCTTAGGAGAAATTCATTTTAGCATACTGTAAATGCCTGTGCATAATGTGCATAACAAAGCATCATTATTTTCATGATCTTCAAAGGAATTCTGTAGAAGCAGTCTTTATTTTCAGACTCTGCAGGCCTGCTGGGAGGAAAAATATTACAATAAACAGGTAAGATTCACCATACAAAAACATAAACAACAGAAAGAGAGTTTAGAGAAGGTGGTCATAAGAGTTCTTAATATCACTTGCAAATTGTGAGGCATGAGCAGTTGTGAAATGTTGCGAGAGGCCCTTCTGAAAGTAAATGACATGGTATTTCGTGGCACGGTCTCACACCTTCCCTCATCTTGCAGAAGAAGCTCATGGTCCACTATCTGCTGCTCCAGAGTCAAGGCCAGGTCCCTCCCCATGTCACCACATGGGGAGCACATGAGCAACTGGCTGGTGTCTCAGGGCAAAAAATCCCTTAGGGAGAGGTGAGTACCACGTCAGCACTCACCTTCACTGCCATTCCCTGCCACCAGCAGCACTCCAGGAGATGTGGGTAAAATAAACAACAGAAAAATCAGAATCCAGGAAAGTTGAATTGCTCTGTGTTTTATTTGAAGGGTGTGGAAGGAAACCCTGGAGGAGGGAAACGACCTCGCTCGGCTGGAAAGAGAATGAGAGTTAGAGACGTGCTACAAGTTAGTGAGCTCTTTACCAGCCTTTCAACAACGAGTTAGCACAGCAGGATAGATCTGTTGTGAAATTACACTAATGGAACTTCCTGTTTCATACTGCAGGCCTGGGAAGTAAACACTTGCCTAAAAATGATGAACATAGAGCACAAGGCTTTCTGCAAGCTCCGCCGCTCCATGCACCCCACCTCGCCAGCTGACATGTGAGTTCCATGTACTGCCCTGCATATGACTTGATCCATTTATCTACACATCTGGAACTACGCAGAAACAGACTAAGAACGTGTTCTAAGTGAGTACATTGCACATCGTTTAGCTTTGTTTTCTCCTTATTGTTGATTTCAGCGATCCTAAGGTCCACAGCACCGTGGAAAGAGCTGTGAGGAGCATTCTGGGCGAGCAGTCCAATGAGCCCCGTAGCAACCTGCTCAGCCCATCTCAGGTGGTGGTGGAGGTGGTGCCCAGGCTCCTCCTGGCCCTGTGGCTTCAGCCAGAGGAAGGCCATTCAGAGCACCCAATCCTAATAAGCGGGATGGCCGTGGGCATGGTGGCGGCCGTAGTGGAGAAGCTCTCCTGCATGTTAAAGGACCCTTCCCCTCACATCCCTTTCTCCCGGGCTGCTGCTTTTGACTTTGTGCGGTCGATCCTCGGAAGAATCAGTCAGTCCTTCTCCACGGATGACCTGCAGAGCCCTTTTTATATGAGCTCTGTCTGTGCCTTTGTGGCGGACGAGGTGCAGAGCTGCTTCCAGCCGCCTGCAGCCACCCTACCAGTCCCCCCTGTCCTCACGGGGGCCGTTTCCACCACACTACCAGCTGACATCCAAGCAGGTGAGTAGCAATGATAGAAAGCACTCTGACAGACGCCTGTTCTGATGACATCTTGGTGCCTTGTAGTAGTAGAGCTCATCAGGATTGTTGTTGTCACCCATAACACAGACCCTAGGTTCTTCCCACCTGGAGGTTGTGGACATCACCCATAAGAAAGAGGCAGATCCGGCTTCTTCCCACCTGAATGTTGTGGACATCACCACTAACACAGAGGCAGATCCGGCTTCTTCCCACCTGAATGTTGTGGACATCACCCCTAATACAGAGGCAGAGCCCATCTCTTCCCTCTTGGAGGTTGTGGACGTCACACCTGAAGAAAGGACTCTTACAATGGCCGTCTTCGCCACTCTGCCAGCTGACATCAAAGCAGGTGAGTAACACTTAGAGAGCACTCTGACAGGTGCCGTTTGTCATGGCATCTTAGTAGAACCTTTCAACTGGCCAGTGTTTAGAAGCTACGGTTTGCATTTGTTCACATTCTGTTCCTCTTTTTTCCCTTTCCAGAGGATGTTGCTGTGGTCATCCCGGATGTCACCCCACACGTCACCAAGGACGTGACACTGGATGTTCCATGCAGAGCTAGGAAAGGGGCAGTCCGGCGATTATTTTACAGGCTTTGGAGGGCAGTGTGCTGCTGCCCCTGCCACAAGGAAGAGTAGAAACAATATTAATTATTCATCAGACCTTCAGAAATGGGTTGAACCATAGACCATTAAATTATTAAATTATAATTGGACTCAATTCTGCTTTTCTTCTGTTTACTACTTCATTTCAGAACATTTCTATAAACTTTCACTTTGCAAGTGTGGAGTAGGTTGTGTAAATAAGTGAGAAACATCACAATTTTAATGCTTTTAATAAAAAAAAAGGGGCCCTCAACCAACGTTCAGTGGAGGTGCAACCAAATATTTGAATCATCATAGAAAAGGAAAAGGAGCAACTCTTGCTCACTATAAAAAATGCATTGTTTTATTCAAAGGTTAAAAGATTAAAGTTTTGGCCTAATCTGTGATGATATGCAAGTTGTGTTTGTAGCAGGAAAAGGGTGACCCAGACTCACTCTGGTTCTTGAGGGTTGAAGACAGTGAAAAATGATCTTTAACGAAATGGGACTTGTCAATTCTTGAATAAAAATCTTTAATGAACATGAATTTAAATACCTACCTGTGTGGTTCATCTCAACCAAGAGGTTGTGTGGGTTGTCTTTCTCTCTGTGGGTGTGAATCACCTTGACCTCTCCCTCTGCCTGCCATTTGGCTGATCAGAAGCCTTCTGCTCTTTCTTGCTCACATGAACAGGAGGAATGGCCTCTGGGGTAACATCCTCCTCTATCTAACGCCTCTTCCACCTCCTCTTTCTGACTGTGTTCAACTGACGTCACTTGTTCTCTCTCCCTGGGTGTTGGATAGTTCCTCCTCCTCTGTGTCTCTGTGATGGTGGAGGGAGTTATCCTGTTCCGGCTCCCTCTAAGGGTGTGCACCGTAATCTCTTTCGGTGTGTTGAGGGGTTCAGTGGTTTTGAAGGGAGTCTGAAGTTCGATCTCTAGCGATGAGTGTGGGGTCTGTCCCGTGGTGGTGTCCCCATCCCTCCTAAGGAGAAGCCACTGAGACATGTGATGAGGCCAAGGAAGATCACTCTGCAAAGATGGGATAGGACACATCACAACACTGCTGCTCAACAATATTCAAACACACCTCAGAGTACGGACACAAACATGGACCCCCCCCCCCCCACACACACACACACACACACACACAATGAACTTACCTGTACATATCAGAATCATACATTCGACAGCCACATGTATTGACCCCCCCCCCCCCCCCCCCCCTCAAACATGTTGAGTCAATTCCAGATGCTGGAATGGTGCTTGAATACCGGTGCAGTAGGGCCAAGTATGTAATGATGTGATACCATGTGTACCCCATATCCCCATATCCTGTGTTTGTGTTGATGTTTTTTAAAGTCACACTGAGATTAAACATCTATTTTACCACAGTTCCCTGTAAAAGTGGAAGTCATATTAAACAACTACAAGAGAGAACCTTCTCTACATAGGAATTGCATACCATATTTTTTCCATACATCAAAATAATACTTTATTGTCAATCAGCAATTACTAACTTAGATAAGGCCTCAACAAGGCCCCAGTTAATGGTTGAAAATAACAAATTTCAGTGCCAATAAGTTACACTGAGTGTATAAAACATTAAGAACACCTGCTCTTTCCATGACATATGCTGACCAGGTGAATCCAGGTTAACGCTATAATCGCTATTGGATGTTACTAGTTAAATCCACTTAAATCAGTATAGATAAAGAGGAGGAGAACGTATTTTATTTTTTATTGTAAGGCTTGAGACAATTGAGACATGGAATGTGTATGTGTGCCATTCAGAGGGTGAATGGGCAAGACAAAATATTTACGTGCCTTTAAACGGGGCATGGTAGTAGGTGCCAGGGGTACCAGTTTGTGTCAAGAACTGCAACGCTGCTGGGTTTCCCGTGTGTATCAAGAATGGTCCACCACTCAAAAGACATACAGCCAACTTGACACAACGGGGGGAAGCATTGGAGTCAACATGGGCCAGCATCACTGTGAATGTGTTGTACACTCAGTACATTAATAGTATTGGTACCGTGTTCTTGCCGTAACCTGTAAAGATGGAGCAGCCTGCGAGGCGGGGGGGGGGGGGGGGGGGGGGGGTAGGTGATGCCGTTGTCTGAAAACACACGGTCCCACTCCCCAGCCAAGCAGGAGCAGTCTCTGTTACATTCTGACAAAAGGCTACCATCGTACACCAGAGGACATGGGGGACAGAGAAAATGGCTGGTAATAATGATGTTTAAATAATTGTTGCTGAACTATCATTGACATAGGCACAGTGACAAAACAGCCAGGAATCCTGGCTCAGTTACAACCATACTGAATATTCACACAAGATGGAGCTCCGGCACAAGCCCATGTGTGTTTTGGTCTAACTCTCCCTCATATTCCTTTGATCAAAACTTTTGTTTTTATCAACCCACCCACCAACCAACCAATCAATCAAAGTTATATTTACCCATTGAAGGACAAGGTCAGACCAGCCACCTGAACGTTGTCACACTTAGTGCCAGACTGCAGAGGGAGGAGGAGGTAGGCCATGAAGGAGGTGTTGAAAGACAGTTGGGCTCCAGACACAACGCCAAGCTTATACCTCTTCATCAGTAGACCTCCCAGGAAAATCCCCACCGGCAGGTTCAACTCACCTGGAAAAGTTATACTCACACGTCTTTAGTGCTACCTGTGTGCTGGAGATTCAATTCCACTCATCTTCAACAAACCTAAAGGGGATGGGAGAGAACAAAAAAGGTGTATTTAATGCCATTCAACATCAGTACTGACAGGAGGGAACATTTCAACTGGAGCATGTCCAGGTTTCTTTGGCTTCGTTGAGACAGGCAGCCCAATTCAGTATTTTTTTTTAGTAATTGCTCTTTTGTCCAATCAGATATGCTCTGAAAAAGAGCTGATGCGAAAATATCTAACGTGATAATTTCCCATCATTATTCAACAGGCCTCCAGGGTCTCCAGTTGTCTATATAAAGAGTATCCTTATTATGTTTGGGAATCAAAGTAATTGCACCTTGCCGGTAACTCCCCATTTTCTATTCATTCGTGAAACATAGCAAGAATGAAAGGAATCAATTTATCATTGAATGCTTAATAAAACTCGCTTATTAAACCATCATTTCCAGGGGACCTATTGTCCTTCAGGCTTTTAATACAGTCTTATCTCAATTTCAGATAACTCATCATCACAAAAATCCCTGAAATCATTATCTATCTTCTGAGCAATGTTTGCAACACGTCATGCTCTATCAACTGAGCTACGAAGGAGCACGTCGACGTCACTAGAATGATGACAAGCAATTTTAACGGATTCTAAAGGGAATCATAGAATTCCAAACTCATTTCTATGGCAACACAGTCAATTTTGTAAACAATCATTTTCGAACGTGTGTTGCCAAGAGACATCTAACCGACGTTCTATGGAACGTTTTCTGTGCAAAAACACCAACTTCAGTTTGCTGCTGACAAGTTTGATTTTTGAGACCTGAGTACAATCAACTGGAAAATGCCTGGGTGCTTTTCAAGACTGGCGGAGAGAGTGCGTGGACGTCGGCGGCCTAATGCTTCGACAGGTTGTTCAAATTCATTTGTGGCTTGTTTTTCTTGTCTTTTTCTGTTTTGCAGGGTTCGTGATCGTCGACAGGTGGACAGCGACAGCATATTGAAGAGGGTATGTGGAGTTTAAAACTCATATTTTACTACATTTAACAATGTCATTATAATTTGCGAAATGTTGTGCATTTCTATCATTCAGACTTGGCAAAAATGCTTGTGCTAGAGATGTTGTAGCTAGCTAGCTAACATTAACTTTAGTAACTGTTGCTAAGCGATCGACTTTTGCTACCTAGCTAGCTAGTATTAGCAATCTTGTTACGTTTTATGTCTAACAATAGTTTATTTTATATTCCAATGTTCCTCATTTTAGAAACTACTGTGCTGGATGAGGTCCTGTTGGATGTGCCATTGGATGATGTGCCAGATGTTCCACAGCTGCCAGCCCTCCTTGATGTCCAGAATGCTGCTATCATCCTTGAGGATGTGCCAGACTATCCTTGTGGTACAATTTTCTGAAAGTTTGGGGTTTTATGTTTGAAAAATATCCCAGATATTCAAGTTGTGTCTCTTTGACATGAAACAAATCTCTTGTCTGCTTTCTGCTTTAGGAGGCCACTGGCAATTGGCAGTTGATTCTGATTAGGTCCAGCCCCCTGTACTGTGGGCCTGTTGTGATCAGGGTAAGAGACCCCCCCCCCCCCCCCCCCCCCGCCACATACACACAGTCACATCACGGTTACAATGTTTCCTGTTTCCAACATGAATGTATTGTAATGTGCAGAACAATGCCGGTCCGGTGGTTAAAGTTTGGAGAACTTTAGATTTTAGATTAGATTTTTCTTCACTTATTCCATTTGGCCTTAACATGTATTCTCTCTCTGTCAGCATGTGGCTGGCAGGGTGACCCACTATGCATCTCACCTCCGCCACGAGACGTCTGTGGACGTGACGTTTGGCTGCTACCAGGTAAATAAACGATTTCCTATGTATATAGACTAGAGAGTACTGGGCATTTTTGCATTAGATTTGGTGTTTTCTAATAACGTGTGTGTGGTAAACAGGTGTGTTGTGTGTGTTTTCAGCAGCAGACCGATGTCTCAGTTGTGTACGCCACTCTCCACATGGGGCTGGACGGGCTTCTCTCCTCTTCAGCGTGATCGGAGGCTGCCTCCTTCTCTACGCCCACCACTCAGCAGTTCACTGACCCAGAGCCTGAGGGCCACAACTGCTATGAGGTCAGACGTTACACACACATACTATTGACTAGGAGCATTAAGATCCTTCCATTGACCGATTGTTTGTTATGTCATTGCACTGGTCACTGATTTTGAATGCTTGTTTTGTTGTCGTAGGGCTGGGAGGAGGACCTGCTGCCTGAGGAGAGGGAGGTTCCTCTGCTAAAGTGAGTTCCTCTAAATGTCTGTGTCATCTGGTCAGATGCTTGTCAGATGCTGAAGGATAGTGGTCATAATGCTGTTATCCCCCATTGACTCTAATGGTTGACATGCTCAATTCCCTCCCTTTCACAGCCTCTACCTTACCATCAAGAGAGTGGAGGACAACGCCCCGAGGCTCGTCTCCCTGCGCCAGGCCTTCACTGTGAGTGGACCCACTTTTATTTTTCTCTCTGTAACTTCTTGTTCCGTCTCCTAGACGAAGATGTCTCACCCTAACTCTTCCCTCTTCCCTAGACCCTGCTTGGTTCCACCCTGAGCAGGAACCAACTGTTTGTGGCAGTTTCACTTAAATTCCTCTTCTCTTATATTCTCTCCTCTCTTCTCCTCCTTTGTTTCCTTTAGCACCCTGGTGGGTTCATGGAGCGTCTGTACGCTCTCCTGTACTCCTTCCTGCCCACTGCTGCCAACATGGAGCCAGAGGCTGACAGATACCTGCTGCTGCTCAATGTAAGAGTCAAGAGTTTACTTACTGTTTACTTCCATATTCTTAGTGTACTTTCTTTTGACTTCCTTATTCATGGTTAACCAGGTTTCAATGCCATTTTAGGGACAGTATTTCTAATTGTCTCTCTCCTCTTGATAAGCTAGTAACTCAGAGCCATTTTCTATGTGTTGTGTGGTGTTCTCTTCAGGGTGGGCTGATGGCTCTGCTAGATGACATGTTTGGCCAGCAGCTGGCCTGGTACTTTAACCCAGAGTCTCTGGTCACTGAGCTCTCCAGCCTCCTGGAGTACCACTTGGAGAACCTCATGGCCAGCATGTAGTCCTACTGCAGGGACCATTCTCCTTCTCTCTCTCTTTTGAAGGAATTGAGGACTTGAAGTGCTTTGTTGAACCCTGATTAGTTAACACCCATTAATTTAATGTATTCTCTTGTTTTCACTCCCCACAGGATTCGTGACACTTTGCCACCCAACAGGGATCTAGACAGCAATGCACTACATTACTTTGCACTTAATTTGACATTTTTAAATAAAATAAGTTGTAGTTCAAAAACATGTTTGTTTCCGTCTTTTTATCTATTTGATTTTATGACCATTTCCTCTTCCTAGAGTTATAATGCTAATATGCTCACAAATTGTAAAACGTCCACGTACTGTAATATACATCCAAAATACTTTTCGTTTTGGATGTTATGATGATATACCTTGGAGGTCGGGGCCCACAGGGCAGGTGCCCTGTGTGCCCATTCGGTAAGCTGGCCCTGATCATCAAGTTAAACCACAGGTATTGTTGTTACACATCCTCAAATTGTCTTGGATGATAAAACTGAGACTGTAGCCAGCTTCCATTTTATCTAATTTTATTGTCCAAAGAATGTTCTCACAGTCCAGAATTATTGGATGAAAATCCACAATGTTGGTGCCATACAGGAGCACTGACCAATCTGCCTCCAAAAGAGGACTGCTGGTTTTGAGGATGGTGTGGAGGTCAGTGGTTGATGATCTGAGCACCCCCTGAGATGGTGAGTATGGTTTCAGTAGACCACTATTGAGCTGGTAGATCAGATAGGAGCTTCGAAGAAAGGTAATTTAGTGCTTTGAATGTGGTTCATATGGCCTTATAGTGGATTCAGGACTTGGAAAAGGAGTCAATGCAGTTCAAAGATGCATTTACATGGGGGTTTGGATGATAGTGTCAATTTTCATAGAACGAGCGAAAATATTGGAGTTTGGGGACTGGAGGGGATAATAGTCAAGTTGGGAAATGTGCAAATATTTAGATACAAATATATAGTCAAGTTGGGGATTATTCAGATATTCCTGTTGAAAAAGAGAAAAGAAAAGAAAGATACAATCTTACATTATATTAAATTCATCCCATTGGGCCAAAACTCGTTGAATAAAAGTTGTTTCCACCTCATTTCAACAACAAAAAAATCTATGTGATGACGGTGAATCAACGTTGAAAACACAATTGAATTTTTTTCACCCAAAAAAACAGCATTTTTGGTTGATTTCACATTTTGGTTGAGTTCCCAAATTTAAATCACAACTAGACATTAATAATCTAAGACTGCAACTTCGATTCAGAAGATTAAGGGTTTGAGTCCCTTCGTGGTCTTTTAATTTCATTAGCTCAGCTAATTTGAACATGTTTGCAATTTCCCGAAATAAGGCATTGGTCTTGTTGCTTGGACATTGTAATTCAACTTTAATAATCTAAGACTGCATGGCCTGAGAAATATTGTGTATGATTCTGCATCGCAAGATTGAGGGAAAAGGTCTCTTCTTACTTGTTAAATATCACTAGCTTTCCTCATTTGGACAGGTTCACATCTTTGATGTCTACTGTTAGACAGCAAAGTCTGTATGATGTCAAATAGGGTCGTTTAACTTCATTAGCTCAGCTAATTCGTACATATTTTCAATTTCCCAAAATAAGGCATTGTTCTTGTTGCTTAGAAAATTTAAGACATTGTTATTCATCTTTAATAATCAAATATTGCAAGGCCTGAGAATTATTGTGTCTGAATCTGCATCGCAAGATTGAAGGAAAGAGTATCTTTGTACTTGTTAAAAATCACTAGCTTTCCTCATTCGGACTGCTTCACAATTTTGTCTATGGTTGCATAGCAAAGTCTGTATAATGTCAAATAGGGCTGTATCATATAGACTGCGTGGCCTAATGGATAAGGCGTCTGACTTTGAATCAGAAGTTTGAGGGTTCGAGTCTCTTCGTGGTTGTTTAATTTCATTAGTTCAGCTAATTTGAACATGTTTGCAATTTCCTGAAATAAGGCATTGGTCTTGTTGCTTTGAAAAGCTTGGACATTGTTGTTCAACTTTAATAATCTAAGACTGCAAGAACTGAGAAATATTATGTCTGATTCGGCATCGCAAGATTGAGGGACATAGTTTTTCGTACTTTTTAAATATCACTAGCTTTCCTCATTCGGACAGGTTCACAACTTTATGTCTACTGTTGCATAGCTAAGTCTGTATGATGTCAAATAGGGTCGTTTAATTTCATTAGCTCAGCTAATTCGTACATGTTTGCAATTTCCCTAAATAAGGCATTGGTCTTGTTGCTTTGAAAAGCTTGGACATTGTTGTTCAACTTTAATAATCTAAGACTGCAAGACCTGAGAAATATTATGTCTGATTCGGCATCGCAAGATTGAGGGACATAGTCTTTTCGTACTTGTAAAATATCACTACCTTAGCTCATTCGGATAGGTTCACAATTTTGATGTCTGTTGTTGCTAAGCAACGTCTGTTTGATGTCATATCGGAGAATATGGAGTAGAAGGTGTTGCCTCGTGGATAAGGTGTCTTACTTCGAAACAGAAAATTGAGGTTTTGAGGCATTTTCGTGGTCGTTTAATTTCATTAAATCTGCTAATATGGACATGTTTGCAATTTCCCGAAATAAGGCATTGGTCTTGTTTCTTTGAAAGGCTTGGGCATTGTTATTCATCTTTAATAATCTAATATTGCAAGGCCTGAGAATTATTGTGTCTGATTCTGCATCGCAAGATTGAGGGAAAAGGTATCTTCTTACTTGTTAAATATCACTAGCTTTCCTCATTCGGACAGGTTCAAAACTTTGATGTCTACTGTTGCATAGCAAAGTCTGTATGATGTCAAATAGGGTCGTTTAATTTCATTAGCTCAGCTAATTCGTACATGTTTGCAATTTCCCTAAATAAGGCATTGGTCTTGTTGCTTTGAAAAGCTTGGACATTGTTGTTCAACTTTAATAATCTAAGACTGCAAGGATTGAGAATTATTGTGTCTGAATCTGCATCGAAAGATTGAAGGAAAGAGTATCTTTGTAGCTTTCCTCATTCAGATAGGTTCACAATTTTTATGTCTATGGTTGCATAGCAAAGTCTGTATAATGTCAAATAAGGCTGTATCAAATAGATTACGCCTAATGGATAAGGCGTCTGACTTCGAATCAGAAGATTGAGGGTTCGAGTCCCTTCGTGGTTGTTTAATTTCATTAGCTCAGCTAATTTGAACATGTTTGCAATTTCCAGAAATAAGACCTTTTCCCTCAATCTTGCGATGCAGAATCATACACAATATTTCTCAGGCCATCCAGTCTTAGATTATTAAACATCTTGTTGCTTTGAAAAGCTTGGACATTGTTGTTCAACTTTAATAATCTAATATTGCAAGGCCTTAGAATTAGTGTGTCTGATTCTGCATCGCAAGATTGAGGGAAAAGGTCTCTTCTTACTTGTTAAATATCACTAGCTTTCCTCATTCGGACAGGTTCACTAGCTTTCCTCATTCGGACAGGTTCACATCTTTGATGTCTACTGTTCCACAGCAAAGCCTCTATGATGTCAAATAGGGTCGTTTAACTTCATTAGCTCAGCTAATTCGTACATATTTGCAATTTCCCTAAATAAGGCATTGTTCTTGTTGCTTAGAAAATTGAAGACATTGTTATTCATCTTTAATAATCTAATATTGCAAGGCCTTAGAATTATTGTGTCTGATTCTGCATCGCAAGATTGAGGGAAAAGGTCTCTTCTTACTTGTTAAATATCACTAGCTTTCCTCATTCGGGCAGGTTCACAACTTTGATGTCTACTGTTGCATAGCAAAGTCTGTATGATGTCAAATAGGGTCATTTAATTTCATTAGCTCAGCTAATTCGTACATGTTTGCAATTTCCCTAAATAAGGCATTGGTCTTGTTGCTTTGAAAAGCTTGGACATTGTTGTTCAACTTTAATAATCTAAGACTGCAAGACCTGAGAAATATTATGTCTGATTCGGCATCGCAAGATTGAGGGACATAGTCTTTTCGTACTCCTAAAATATCACTAGCTTTCCTCATTCGGATAGGTTCACAATTTTGATGTCTGTTGTTGCTAAGCAATGTCTGTTTGATGTCATATCGGAGAATATGGAGTAGAAGGTGTTGCCTCGTGGATAAGGCGTCTTACTTCGAAACAGAAAATTGAGGTTTTGAGGCATTTTCGTGGTCGTTTAATTTCATTAAATCTGCTAATATGGACATGTTTGCAATTTCCCGAAATAAGGCATTGGTCTTGTTTCTTTGAAAGGCTTGGACATTGTTATTCATCTTTAATAATCTAATATTGCAAGGCCTGAGAATTATTGTGTCTGGTTCACAACTTTGATGTCTGTTGTTGCTAAGCAAAGTCTGTATGATGTCAAATAGGGATGGACCATGTAGAGTGGGTGGCCTAATGGATGAGGCGTCTGACTTAGATTCAGAAGATTAAGGGTTCGAGTCCCTTCGTGGTCTTTTAATTTCATTAGCTCAGCTAATTTGAACATCTTTGCAATTTCCCGAAATAAGGCATTGGTCTTGTTTCTTTGAAAGGCTTGGACATTGTTATTCATCTTTAATAATCTAATATTGCATGGCCTGAGAAATATTGTGTCTGATTCTGCATCGCAAGATTGAGGGAAAAGGTATCTTCTTACTTGTTAAATATCACTAGCTTTCCTCATTTGGACAGGTTCACAACTTTGATGTCTACTGTTCCACAGCAAAGTCTGTATGATGTCAAATAGGGTCGTTTAATTTCATTAGCTCAGCTAATTCGTACATGTTTGCAATTTCCCAAAATAAGGCATTGTTCTTGTTGCTTAGAAAATTTAAGACATTGTTATTCATCTTTAATAATCTAATATTGCAAGGTCTTAGAATTATTGTGTCTGATTCTGCATCGCAAGATTGAGGGAAAAGGTCTCTTCTTACTTGTTAAATATCACTAGCTTTCCTCATTCGGACAGGTTCAAAACTTTGATGTCTACTGTTGCATAGCAAAGTCTGTATGATGTCAAATAGGGTCGTTTAATTTCATTAGCTCAGCTAATTCGTACATGTTTGCAATTTTCCTAAATAAGGCATTGGTCTTGTTGCTTTGAAAAGCTTGGACATTGTTGTTCAACTTTAATAATCTAAGCCTGCAAGGCCTGAGAATTATTGTGTCTGAATCTGCATCGAAAGATTGAAGGAAAGAGTATCTTTGTACTTGTTAAAAATCACTAGCTTTCCTCATTCGGACAGGTTCACAATTTGTATGTCTATGGTTGCATAGCAAAGTCTGTATAATGTCAAATAGGGCTATATCACATAGACTGCGTGGCCTAATGGATAAGGCTTCTGATTTCAAATCAGAAGATTGAGGGTTCGAGTCCCTTCGTGGTTGTATAATTTCTTTAGCTCAGCTAATTTGAATATGAAAACTTGTTCTCAACTAGCTTACCTGGTTAATTATAGGTGAAATAAAAAAAAATAAGAAACATTTTTTCACATTACACAACTCCTACTTTTCAGAATGTTAAAATTCTCACAGGAAACAGAGATGTTATTTGTGTGCCAAATTCACATTACACAACTACTACTTTCCAGAATGTTGATAAATATCTTGCAGCATAGAGTGGCATGGTGGCCAAGCGGTAAGTTGTTGGTCTTGTAAACTGAAAATTATGGGTTCAAATCCCATCTGTGCCTTACTGAAAGATAGCTGGTACCATGGGAAGGTTATTTCACTGGAGGACTTTGAAGAAAAAAAAGTTTTCTCAATATTGCAACCCTGCTATTATATAGTAGTGCCTCTACGGTAGAGCTAATACTTGAAATGCATGCGCTCTGAAGTTAATCCCCAAATTCTCTGATGAGTATATTTAGTTGTGAAATTAGCTTTTGCACAACTCTACTTTCCAGAATGTTGACATTTTAAGAAGGAAATAGATGTGCTAAGTCATCTGTTTTTGTAAACTGAAGCACATGGGTTCAATCCTTGTTCGACGTTTATGGAAGCTAGATGATATTATGGAAATTTACTTTCATTAGAACAGTGTAAAGAAAGGGTCAATTGTATTGATATGGCCACTACGACCTGTATGCTCTAGTCGGCTGGCTCTCGCTACATATTCGTCGCCAGACCCACTGGCTCCAGGTCATCTTTTTAGTCTATGCTAGGTAAAGCTCCGCCTTATCTCCCGTAGTACGCGCTCCAGCAGGTATATCTCACTGGTCATCCCCAAAGCCAACACCTCCTTTGGCCGCCTTTCCTTCCAGTTCTCTGCTGTAGCCACTGTAGAGAACAAATCCCATGCTTTTGTTTGAGGTTAACATGTTGTGTAATTCCACTAAGATTTATAGGGTGAAAATGCAAGCTTGTATAAGTTAGTAACACACACTGTCCGCATTAGGGAAATTTGCGCAATATACAATTTACTATGGCAAATAAATTCAACATGTCAATTTAAGATGATTGTATTTGTTGCCTACTCACAAAGTATTACCAAAAGTACAGTGTAGGATTGGAGGTGCTGGGGAATGGAATGGACGGACCCCGATCTGGACGTCCGCGGGTGGCCAACAGGTTATCCAGCTGGTCGAGGGTAAGGGTGGTGTCCCTGCAGGGCCCTCTCATTCCATCCCACGCTGGCAGCCAGGGTCCTGAAGTCCAGGTGACGGAGGAGTGGACAGCGGTGTGGGTCGTGGTGTTGGTTGGGGTGAAGTTGATGGAGGTGTGGGAAAACCCCCTCTCTCCCATTGTTCCTTGGTGAGCAGCACAAGTCGTGACACAACTAAACACCCTAGATTCTTTACACACACATTGAAAGGCAAAAATTTGGACTCATAAGACCAAAGTACAGATTTCCACCAGTCTAAGGTCAATTGCTCGTGTTTCTTCGCCCAAGCAAGTCTCTTCTTATTATTGGTGTGCGTCCTTTAGTAGTGGTTTCAATGGAGCAATTTGACCATGAAGGCCTGATTCACGCAGTCTCCTCTGAACAGTGTATGTTGAGATGTGTGTTTCTTGAACTCTGTGAAGCATTTATTTGGGCTCCAATCTGAGGTGCAGTTAACTCTACTGAACTTATCCTCTGCAGCAGAGGTTACTCTGGGTCTTCCTCATGAGAGCCAGTTTCATCATAGCGCTTCATGTTTTTTGCGACTGCACTAGAAGAAACTTTCAAAGTTCTTGAAATGTTCCATATTGACTGACCTTCATGTCTTAAGTAACATTGGACTGTTGTTTCTCTTTGCTTATTTGAGCTATTCTTGGCATAATATGGACTTGGTCTTTTACCAAATAGGGTTGTCTCAACACAACCTATTGGCTCAAACGCTTTAAGAAGGAATGAAATTCCACAAATTAACTTTTAAGAAGTTACACCTGTTAATTGAAAAACATTCCAGGTGACTACCTCATGAAAAGGGTTGAGAGAATGCCAAGAGTGTGCAAAGTGGTCAAGGAAAAGGATGGCTACTTCGAAGAATCTATATTTTGATTAGTTTAACACTTTTTTCTTACTACATGATTACAATTGTGCTATTTCATAGTTTTGATGTCTTAACTATTATTCTAAAATGTAAAAAATTGTAAAAAGAAAGAAAAACCCTTAAATGAGTAGGTGTGTCCAGACTTTTGACTGGTACTGTATATATTGTGATATTGCAAATATGGTACAATCCAAGGGTGCAAAGCTTTTGGAGACTTACCCAGAAAGACTCTAAGCTTTAATCGCTGCCAAAGGTGATTCTAACATGTATTGTGAATACTTAAATGTGAATACTGTGTGAATATTGTAAATGAGATATTTCTGTATTTAATTTAATACAATTGAGAAAAAATTAAAAACATATTTTCACTTTGTCATTATGGGGTATTGTCTGCAGCTGGGTGAGATGATAAAAAAACTATAATTTAATCCATTTGGAATTCAGGCTGTAAGAAAACAAAATGAGGAATACGTTAAGGGGTATACTTTCTGAAGGCACTGTATATCTGCAAGAAAGTGATTAATGAGCGACTCTTTGAAAGGGGGTCATATAAACATTGCCTTATTTAAAAAGTATAAAAAATAGCAATCATGCTATAATCGGCATAGTTTCTCAGACCAAATCTTCATTCTGGTTTAAACAAAGCAATCTGATCATACTCCAGTAAAATTCACGCTACAAGGAATGCAAAAAAAAAAACTGGAGAGATTGTGTATTTCAGGACTATGGACAGCAGCGATATTGGTAAAGCGATATCTGTCATCCAGCACCACATGACAGTAGACAGCGGCCATCTCATGTGAAGTTGGCACTGGGGAAATCCCATGTAATGAAAAACGAGGCCAAGGAGGAAAAAAGACTGAACTCTATGCTAAACTGTTCTGCCACATTCATTTAAAATGTTACATCTTTCAATTTGTAAATAATAGGGAATACATCTGCAAATAATTGAAACTGACTCCTCAAACTACACTGTAGAGCTTTAGTGTGTCTGTGCATTATTTATTTTATTTAACCAGGAAGGGCTCATTGAGATTTAAAATCTTTTTTTCAAGAGCGTCCTGGCCAAGATAGGCAGCACCAAGTCATTACAAAAATTACAGACAAACAACATGAAAAACTACAAGTAATCTAGTAAAAACCATAGAATTCACAAGATTATAACAAAATCAAAAACAGCAAATTAAAAACATTGACAGGTCGGGGAATCAGTCTCAAGATCATTCATCAGTGATTTAAAAATACCAATCGGGACAGGTTCTTCCAGTTTAAAAGTATTTTGTAAGGCGTTCCAAGACGATGACACAGAGGACATAAAAGCCCTTTTACCAAATTCCGTTTGGACATTTGGAACAGTTAGCAGGATAAAGTCCAGCGAACGAAGAGAGTACCCACCACATTTCTGAACAATAAAAATGCCCAAATAAAAAGGTAGTAAATCCAAAATGGCTATGTAAATAAAAGTATACCAGTGACTGAGCCTACGAGTGACTAGAGAAGGCCAGCCAACCCTGTTATACAAAGTGCAGTGGTGGGTAAGGGTTTTGCAGTTTAAAATAAATCTCACAGTGACATGGTAAAGGGTGTCTATTGATCTCAAACACTGAGCGGAAGCATTCATATATAAAATATCCCCATAGTCTAGTAAAGGCATAAATGTAGCTGATTACTAGCCTCCTCCTGGCTTCAACAGAAAAACAGGCCTTATTCCTAAAATAAAATCCCAATTTCAGCTTCAATTTTTTTGTAAGTTGTTGAATATTCTCAATTTAAAAGAGAGGCCATCAATTAAAATTCCAAGTTATTTGTACACTCGACAATCTCTGCCTTAGTATAGCATGATCAACTGTATCAAAAGCCTTAGAGAGATCAATAAAAAGTGAGACAGACACAGTGCTGTTTTTTGTCAAGGGCTTCAGTGGTATAATTTACAACCTTCATGGCTGCTGTAATTGTGCTATGCTTCTTCCTGAAGCCCGATTGGTACATTAATACAATAGAGTTAGTAAATAAAAACTAATTTAGCTGTTCACTCACACGGGTTTCAAGTATTTTCACCAGGGGTGACAGCTTTGAGATTGGCCTATAATTATTTAAAAGAGTTGGATCTCTCCCTTTTAAAAGTGGTAGGACAAATGCTGATTTCCAGATCTTTGGAATTTCATTACATTCCAGGGTTAGATTGAACAGATATGTAAGTAGTTCAGCTATGAAATCAGCTGCCAGATTTAAAAAGAAGGGATCCAAAAGATCAGGACCTGCAGGCTTTCTCTGATTTAAGGATTTCAGGGCTTAAAGTACCACCTGCACTGAGAATGGCAAAAAGCTAAACGTTTGACCCGCTCTCACTGGTTGTTCCACACAGGGTTGTACAGAGACAGAGGACACTGAATCAAACAGCCCACCAGATGACACAAAGTAAGTCATTGAAACAATTTAGTTTGTCATATACAGCAACAGAGTCCTTCAAAAAACATGACGGTAATTAATTAACATTACTGTTACCAGACATAGACTTAATAACCTCCCAAAACATTCTAGGTTCTGTAACGATTGTCGTCGGGAGAAGAAGAAGAGGACCAAGGTGCAGCGTGGTAAGTAGTCATAATACTTTTAATAAATACGAATACTTGAACAAAAACAACAACACAACAAACGAACAGTTCTGCAAGGTGCAATACACACAAAACAGAAAACAACTACCCACAACCCATAGTGGGAAAACAGGCTGCCTAAGTATGGTTCTCAATCAGAGACAACGATTGACAGCTGCCTCTGATTGGGAACCAGGCCAAACACATAGAAATCTAACACACAGAACAAAACATAGAATGCCCACCCCAACTCATGCCCTGACCAAACTAAAATAGAGACATAAAAAAAGGAACTAAGGTCAGGACGTGACAGGGTCATTCAGGTTATCAGTGGTAACAGACATAAAATATTCAGATTTGGCGTTCCTGAGAAGAAAATAACACTTGTTTCATAACTGCCTAAAAATAAGCCAATCAGCATCAGAACATGATTTCCTTACTTTAACCCAGGCTAGATTACGGTTGTGAATAATACAAGACAGCTCAGAAGAAAACCATGGATTAGCCCGCCCTTTAACCCTGAACCTGCGGAATGGGGCATGTTTGTTTACTATTTGGAAAAAACCATCATGAAAGAATTTCCCAGCAGTTTCCACATCAGGGATAAACTCAATCTGCTCCAGTGAAAATAAAACAAATCATGACAGAAAGCCTGCTCATTAAAACACTTCAAATTTCTCTTACGAATAAAACGTGGGTTTGTTTTAGGAACCTTAGTATTTCTAACAACAACAACAGCACAATGGTCACTTACATCATTACAAAAAACACCAACTGCAGAATATTTATGTGGAACATTTGTCAATATCAAATCAATCAGGGTAGATTGATCTGGGCATTTAAGATTTGGGCGAGTGGGTGAGTTAATCAATTGGGTAAGACTCATAGAATTACAAATCATTTTTAAATCATCAGACACAGGCTTTAACAAACACCAGTTGAGATAACCAATCAAGATAATTTCACTGTAAAGAAGTTTAGACATAAGGTGCATCAAAGAAGAAAATGCATCACCAAGAGCACAGGGGGGTCTATAACAGCCCATCACAGTTATAGAGAGACCCTTTGAAACCTCAATATTCAAAGCAAGAAATTCCAACTGTTAACATATAGTTTCAGACTTTGCCACACTTACAGGGAATGTGGTTTTTACATAAATAGCCACACCCCCACATTTCTTAACCTGATCAGTGCGATAAACATTGTAACCACTTATACATTTATCAAAAACAGACTTGCTGAGCCAGGTTTCAGAAAGCACAATTACATCAGCATCAGTTGATTTAGCCCAAATCCTAACCCCTTCAATGTTTGACAACAGGCTGCGTACATTTAAATGAAAAATACTGTCATATATACATATATTCATACACATAGCTCATATATTATACAGCGCCTTTTTGTTACAACTGAAATCCACTCTGTCCAGCGTCCATGATTTGGTCTCACTCTCCTGTAAGTAAATCATCAACAAAAATGGTAGCAGAGGATGGTTTAAACATCTGAATTCGATCTAGGACAAGTTGATGAGAGAGAAGACAAATCATTGGGTGCAAACCAAACGGAAGAGTGACCTCTCGCTAGGAGACGGCCATTCAACTTGCCTCAGGAGACTGATCAGAGCGCTCGACATAAAAGGTAAGCAGAGCCTGTTAAATCAAAATCTGCATATTGTATCTTAGTCTACAACCAAATTTTGATCAGTAGTACTGAGCGTGAGTATGGATTGCTGTTAAATTGCTTTTAAGAAATCAAGGCATGGTTAAAAGATATCTTGCATAAATAGAGACTGGTTAACTGAATCTGCATGTAAAAGATCCTTGTAAACTGTTTAATTGGTTATGTTAGAGGTGTAGTTAACAGATAATTAACTGAATCTGCATGTAAAAGATCCTATTAAATAAGTTGTAAACAGTTTAATTGGTTATGTTAGAGGAGTAGTTAATTAATAGATCGACTGAATCTGCATGTAAAAGATCCTATTAAATAAGTTGTAAACTGTTTAATTGGTTATGTTAGAGGTGTAGTCGAATACATATAGTACATGTAAATTTGGCATATATTTAATTGCATATCAAACTATAATTAATATAACCAGATTTGACGTTCCGCGAATTTGTTGTACCCAATTCAGACAAAACATTTGTTGGGGAATGATTGCCATACTGTGAATAGATAAACGGTGTAATATTGACGGACATTGAGCTGAATACTGTTCTTACCAGTCGCCGAGCTGTGAGTTAACCTAGCCGCCGTGCTGAATGCTGACTGGTTGTTATTTTTCCCTCTTTCCGCTGTTGGTATTCCTACAGAGATAGAATTATTCTGATGATTGTTATAGAATCGCCTAAATTCACTGATACATCGTTCCAAAAGGAAATCACCGAATCATTTCTAGAAAATACCTAAATAAATCGCTGAACAAATTCAAATAAAATACCGGAGAAACACACACGTGGTTGGGCGTCACATACTGATAACCCCCTTTGTATGCGAGGGTGGGGGTGGAAGAGATAAGCATGAGCCAGCACAGCAGTACATCCCTGGTCTCGACCAGGGACGGGCTAAGCATACAACGATAGAAATAAACACCACATAGTAAGGATTGAATATACCTAAATAACGCATTATACACATTATCAGACGAATTAGATAAAATGTCTGCAGCCACCACGCCCAAACTCAAATTCAATGAATATTTAGATCAGAGTATGATTGATAGAGCGGGAGGTAAAGAACAGTATGGGAAAGTGGAGAAAGTGTGGAAAGGATTCCGGATAAAATGGACACAAGCAGGTTATTTTAGCGGAGGACCCCCCCTACAGGAGGGAAACTCCAAGATATGCAGACAGAACTAGAGGACGCAGTAGAGCATGCAAAAGCGAGTGAGACGGAGAGAAACAAGATACACATGTTCAAAAAAGTAGGCACGAGAGAGAGAGAGAGAGCGGTGGTGGAGCTCAAGATAGGGACATGGGCCATACAGGAGAGTAGGAGGGTGCTACCAAAAGACAAACCAGACATGATGTGCGTGGCTTGTGCGTCAACCGGGGATGTTAAAGCCCCGCCTGAGAACTTGCCCACGGCTCCCCCTGTGGCCGCTTTTCTCCCTTCATATCCAAAATTGTCAATGGAGGCAGTTCAGCCCCCGCCATACTCAAAGGGACAAAATCACCGGAGCCCGTCACACAACCCATTCCACGGTAACAACCCTTTCCTCACCAGGGCACCTCCCATAATACAGGCCCCAGTCCTAAGCATACAGGCAGGCCAGCTCAATGGGGCTATGAGCTTCGGAATAACAGGAGGGCAGATAGAGTGAGAGCCACTCCCCACCACCAGCACTCCACATCCAGGGAACACCTCCCAGAAGCGAGAACACCAATGCAAGGAAGGAGCCTTCCCCGGAAACTCTGCCGGTTCCCTCCTGATAGATCTCGGAGGCTCGGTAGGCTCTGGAGCTACAGGTGGGCGTTTCCTACCTTATCCACGAGAGTCAGGCAACAGAAGATGATGAGGACAGCAACAGAAAGACACCCACCAGTTCAGAAATAGACTGTGAAATACAACACTTAAGGAGAGAATTAAGTGAATCAATAGCCCAAGCGAAGGGCCTGATGAATAATGAAGGCAGAGGGATGGGTGAGTACCACATCGAAGGCATGATGAAGGGAAAGGTGACTGACATGACCGAAACACAGGGGGCGACCGCCACCCGGAAGTCTGCCAGGGTGGCTGGACTAAGATCTAAAGGCGTGACCACCAGGGAAGACTGGGACCTGGAACGGGGTGGAGCCAGCATGTATCCCCTACGCCCAGCAGCTGATCCACACTACGTAGAGTACCAACCCTGGAAAATGACTGACCTGACCACACTGATGGAACAGATGTCCAGCCTATATGGAGGAGCCTCCGCATGGCTACACCAGCTGCAGACTCTGACCTCCGGTCTGGATCTCTGCCTAGGAGACATGAAAGCACTACTAGCCAGAGCCACCAACCATGGGACCATGAACGGCAGCATGACAGCAGCCGACCTCAGAGACCAGCCACCCACCCTGCCCCTAGATTGTTTCAGGACCATTTTATGGGATGAACTGCGCAGATCTTACCCTACTGAAGGGAACTATGCCACTCTGTCCTCCTTCACTATCAGGACGTGGAGGAGCACCAGGGAGAGGAAGAGGAGGACCCCCACCTCTACACTACAGCCCACCAGAACCTAGCTACAGTGCCTTGCGAAAGTATTCGCCCCCCTTGAACTTTGCGACGTTTTGCCACATTTCAGGCTTCAAACATAAAGATATAAAACTGTATTTTTTTGTGAAGAATCAACAGCAAGTGGGACACCATCATGAAGTGGAAAGACATTTATTGGATATTTCAAACTTTTTTAACAAATCAAAAACTGAAAAATTGGGCGTGCAAAATTATTCAGCCCCTTTACTTTCAGTGCAGCAAACTCTCTCCAGAAGTTCAGTGAGGATCTCTGAATGATCCAATGTTGACCTAAATGACTAATGATGATAAATACAATCCACCTGTGTGTAATCAAGTCTCCGTATAAATGCACCTGCACTGTGATAGTCTCAGAGGTCCGTCAAAAGCGCAGGGAGCATCATGAAGAACAAGGAACACACCAGGCAGGTCCGAGATACTGTTGTGAAGAAGTTTAAAGCCGGATTTGGATACAAAAATATTTCCCAAGCTTTAAACATCCCAAGGAGCACTATGCAAGCGATAATATTGAAATGGAAGGAGTATCAGACCACTGCAAATCTACCAAGACCTGGCCGTCCCTCTAAACTTTCAGCTCATACAAGGAGAAGACTGATCAGAGATGCAGCCAAGAGGCCCATGATCACTCTGGATGAACTGCAGAGATCTACAGCAGAGGTGGGAGACTCTGTCCATAGGACAACAATCAGTCGTATATTGCACAAATCTGGCCTTTATGGAAGAGTGGCAAGAAGAAAGCCATTTCTTAAAGATATACATAAAAAGTGTTGTTTAAAGTTTGCCAGAAGCCACCTGGGAGACACACCAAACATGTGGAAGAAGGTGCTCTGGTCAGATGAAACCAAAATTGAACTTTTTGGCAAAAATGCAAAACGTTATGTTTGGCGTAAAAGCAACACAGCTGAACACACCATCCCCACTGTCAAACATGGTGGTGGCAGCATCATGGTTTGGGCCTGCTTTTCTTCAGCAGGGACAGGGAAGATGGTTCAAATTGATGGGAAGATGGATGGAGCCAAATACAGGACCATTCTGGAAGAAAACCTGATGGAGTCTGCAAAAGACCTGAGACTGGGACGGAGATTTGTCTTCCAACAAGACAATGATCCAAAACATAAAGCAAAATCTACAATGGAATGGTTCAAAAATAAATATGTCCAGGTGTTAGAATGGCCAAGTCAAAGTCCAGACCTGAATCCAATCGAGAATCTGTGGAAAGAACTGAAAACTGCTGTTCACAAATGCTCTCCATCCAACCTCACTGAGCTCGAGCTGTTTTGCAAGGAGGAATGGGAAAAAATGTCAGTCTCTCGATGTGCAAAACTGATAGAGACATACCCCAAGCGACTTACAGCTGTAATCGCAGCAAAAGGTGGTGCTACAAAGTATTAACTTAAGGGGGCTGAATAATTTTGCACGTCCAATTTTTCAGTTTTTAATTTGTTAAAAAAGTTTGAAATATCCAATAAATGTCGTTCCACTTCATGATTGTGTCCCACTTGTTGTTGATTCTTCACAAAAAAATACAGTTTTATATCTTTATGTTTGAAGCCTGAAATGTGGCAAAAGGTCGCAAAGTTCAAGGGGGCCGAATACTTTCGCAAGGCACTGTATCTTTCTTTCATGGTTGCAACTTGCTGAAAATGGTCCACAGTGTTACTATCATCTAGTTTAAACACGACTGAAAAAAATTGTATTTACAGAGTGCATCAGACTTGATTTAGACCTTGTTTATGGGAAAGTGTTTATATCCTTATTTCATGGTTGCAACTTGCTGAAAATTGTCCACAGTGTTCCTATCATCTAGTTTTAACAGTGCTTTACAAGATGTTGCTTTCAAATTTCGTCAAACATTATTTTTGACTATGTTCATGGAAAACTGTTTAAAACTATATTTCCCAGTTGCAACATGCTGAAAAATGTCTCACGTTGTCCATATCATCTCTCTTATTACAGTTTTCCATGAACACAGTCATGTGTGCCAAAATTTGAAAGCAAAATCCTGTACAGCATTGTTAACCTTTCTGCGCACCGAACCCATTAGCGGGATTAAATTCGACAACATACGGTGATCGCTACATAAATAGTCATATTAAACATTCATTAAAATACAAGTGTTTACTGCGAAAGAATACGATGCGATTATCTGAGGACAGAGCCCCATAAAAAGAAACTATTTCAACCAGCACAGGCGTAACAAAATCAAAAATTGCAATACAATAAATCGTTTACCTTCGATGATATTCCACTGTTTGCAATCCCAATGCTCATTGTTACACAATGAATGGTCTTTTGCTTGATAAAATCTATTTTTATAGCCTAACACGAAACATTTTGTGAACCGCTTGTGTCGTGAATTCCATCTCATTTCCGGTCACAACTTGCAGACTTGTTTTCGAGTTGCTGTGCGTTTTGTTGCCAACCTGTTTTGCTACCTGACAAATTTACGGTTTTTACTTTTTAATTACCGTTTATATTTTTGTTTTTTCCTCCTCAACTTTTTCACTCCGGACGCTTTATCTGGACACGATTCGTCAGGACCTCCAACAGCCGAAGCTAAGTAGTAACATTAACATGATGTCTTCTAATTGCAGTCGCTGTACTCGCCTTACGGCGAGGATAGCTGTGCTACAAGCCCAGCTTCAGACGCAATCGCTAGGCAAGGGTAATTTCAGTGTAGGAAAGGATGAAACAGCATCTGTGCCACCAGTAAGTACAGATAGTAGTATAAATCCCCTGGCACAGTCCCCGCAGCCGGACAACTTTCTCACGGTTTCTGGAAGGAAATGCTGTAAGAACGCTCAACCGGTGTCGCTCATTCAGCCGACAGAAACTTTCAACCGGTTTTCCCCATTAAGCAGTGGGTCGGAGTCAGAGGCCGAGTCTTCTCTGGTCTCTACTCCTCCCGTTACGGGGTCTGAGACGCCGAAGCTTCCCACCATTAGCTCTGACAAATTGAAAACTCTAGTCATTGGCGACTCCATTACCCGCAGTATTAGACTTAAAACGAATCATCCAGCGATCATACACTGTTTACCGGGGGGCAGGGCTACCGACGTTAAGGCTAATCTGAAGATGGTGCTGGCTAAAGCTAAAACTGGCGAGTGTAGAGAGTATAGAGATATTGTTATCCACGTCGGCACCAACGATGTTAGGATGAAACAGTCAGAGATCACCAAGCGCAACATAGCTTCTGCGTGTAAATCAGCTAGAAAGATGTGTCGGCATCGAGTAATTGTCTCTGGCCCCCTCCCAGTTAGGGGGAGTGATGAGCTCTACAGCAGAGTCTCACAACTCAATCGCTGGTTGAAAACTGTTTTCTGCCCCTCCCAAAAGATAGAATTTGTAGATAATTGGCCCTCTTTCTGGGACTCACCCACAAACAGGACCAAGCCTGACCTGCTGAGGAGTGACGGACTCCATCCTAGCTGGAGGGGTGCTCTCATTTTATCTACCAACATAGACAGGGCTCTAACTCCTCTAGCTCCACAATGAAATAGGGTGCAGGCCAGGCAGCAGGCTGTTAGCCAGCCTGCCAGCATAGTGGAGTCTGCCACTAGCACAGTCAGTGTAGTCAGCTCAGCTATCACCATTGAGACCGTGTCTGTGCCTCGACCTAGGTTAGGCAAAACTAAACATGGCGGTGTTCGCCTTAGCAATCTCACTAGGATAAAGACCACCTCCATTCCTGTCATTATTGAAAGAGATCATGATACCTCACATCTCAAAATAGGGATACTTAATTTTAGATCCCTTACTTCAAAGGCAATAATAGTCAATGAACTAATCACTGATCATAATCTTGATGTGATTGGCCTGACTGAAACATGGCTTAAGCCTGATGAATTTACTGTGTTAAATGAGGCCTCACCTCCTGGCTACACTAGTGACCATATCCCCCGTGCATCCCGCAAAGGCGGAGGTGTTGCTAACATTTACGATAGCAAATTTCAATTTACAAAAAAAAAATGAAGTTTTCGTCTTTTGAGCTTCTAGTCATGAAATCTATGCAGCCTACTCAATCACTTTTTATAGCTACTGTTTACAGGCCTCCTGGGCCATATACAGCGTTCCTCACTGAGTTCCCTGAATTCCTATCGGACCTTGTAGTCATAGCGGATAATATTCTAATCTTTGGTGACTTTAATATTCACATGGAAAAGTCCACAGACCCACTCCAAAAGGCTTTCGGAGCCATCATCGACTCAGTGGGTTTTGTCCAACATGTCTCTGGACCCACTCACTGTCACAGCCATACCCTGGACCTAGTTTTGTCCCATGGAATAAATGTTGTGGATCTTAATGTTTTTCCTCATAATCCTGGACTATCGGACCACCATTTTATTACGTTTGCAATTGCAACAAATAATCTGCTCAGACCCCAACCAAGGATCATCAAAAGTCGTGCTATAAATTCACAGACAACACAAAGATTCCTTGATGTCCTTCCAGATTCCCTCTGTCTACCCAAGGACGCCAGAGGACAAAAATCAGTTAACCACCTAACTGAGGAACTCAATTTAATTCTTGCTCCTACTTGAGACGCAGACGTCTCAAGTAGGCACCTGGAAATGCAAATGCGCTACGCTAAATGCTAAATGTACTCGTTAAAACTCAAACGTTCATTAAAATATACATGCAGGGTATTGAATTAAAGCTACACTCGTTGTGAATCTAGCCAACAAGTCAGATTTTTAAAATGCTTTTCGGCGAAAGCATGAGAAGCTATTATCTGATAGCATGCAACACCCCAAAATGCCTGAAGGCGACGTAAACAAAATAATTAGCGTAGCTGGCGCTAAACAAAAACGCAGAAATAAAATATAAAACATTCATTACCTTTGATGATATTCTTTGTTGGCACTCCTATATGTCCCATAAACATCACAAATTGGTCTTTTTCCCGATTAAATCCGTCCATGAATGCCCAAAATATCCATTTGTATAGCCTGTCTGCATCACGAAAAAAGCTCTCTTCCAACACGCAACGTCATGTTTAAAAATTATATAAGTTGCCTATATTCTTTGACAAAACACTTCAACCTACTTTTATAACCCAACTTTAGGTATTTGTAAACGTTAATAAGCGATCAAATTGATCACTGGGCGATCTGTATTCAATAGCAGCTACAAAAGAAAACAGTGTCCATTTTTCAATCTTCCAAAATCGATTGAGGTAGGCTGGATGTAATCACGGATCTATTGGTAATGTCTCAAAGGATTTTTGTCAATGAAAATTACGTTTTTGGAAGCTGTAGGAATTGCATCCGTTTCCATATTAAATTTGGTTTCCTTTAAATAATTCATGAAAGGGGCGCATGGATACTTTTTTCAGATTTCAATGACCAGTTTTTCTTGCGCTTTTCGATGAAACACACGCTCTGTTATAGTCACATCCGTGATTTAACCAGTTTTAGAAACTTCAGAGTGTTTTCTATCCACACATACTAATCATATGCATATACTATATTCCTGGCATGAGTAGCAGGACGCTGAAATGTTACGCGATTTTTAACAGAATGTTCGAAAAAGGAGGGGGTAGGATAAAGAGGTTCTTGCGCAATACCCTAGATGCAGTTGCACCCCTAAAAACTAAAAACATTTCTCATAAGAAACTAGCTCCCTGGTACACAGAAAATACCCGAGCTCTGAAGCAAGCTTCCAGACAATTGGAACGGAAATGGCGCCACACCAAACTGGAAGTCTTCCGACTAGCTTGGAAAGACAGTACTGTGCAGTACCGAAGACCCCTTACTGCTGCTCGATCATCCTATTTTTCTAACTTAATTGAGGAAAAAAAGAACAATCCGAAATTCCTTTTTGAAACTGTCGCAAAGCTAACTAAAAAGCAGCATTCCCAAGAGAGGATGACTTTCACTTTAGCAGTGATAAATTCATGAACTTCTTTGAGGAAAAGATTATGATTATTAGAAAGCAAATTTCGGACTCCTCCTTAAATCTGCATATTCCTTCAAAGCTCAGTTGTCCTGAGTCTGCACAACTCTGCCCGGACCTAGGATCAAGAGAGACGCTCAAGTGTTTTAGTACTATATCTCTTGACACAATGATGAAAATAATCATGGCCTCTAAACCTTCAAGCTGCATACTGGACCCTATTCCAACTAAACTACTGAAAGAGCTGCTTCCTGTGCTTGGCCCTCCTATGTTGAACATAATAAACGGCTCTCTATCCACCGGATGTGTACCAAACTCACTAAAAGTGGCAGTAATAAAGCCTCTCTTGAAAAAGCCAAACCTTGACCCAGAAAATATAAAAAACTATCGGCCTATATCGAATCTTCCATTCCTCTCAAAAATTTTAGAAAAGGCTGTTGCACAACAACTCACTGCCTTCCTGAAGACAAACAATGTATACGAAATGCTTCAGTCTGGTTTTAGACCCCATCATAGCACTGAGACGGCACTTGTGAATGTGGTAAATGACATTTTAATGGCATCAGACCGAGGCTCTGCATCTGTGCCGTTTACGGATGGGTGTTGCCATCGTGACCAGTGAGCTGAGATAAGGCGGAGCTTTACCTAGCATGGACTTGTAGATGACCTGGAGCCAGTGGGTCTGGCGACGAATATGTAGCGAGGGCCAGCCGACTAGAGCATACAAGTCGCAGTGGTGGGTGGTATAAGGTGCTTTAGTGACAAAACGGATGGCACTGTGATAGACTGCATCCAGTTTGCTGAGTAGAGTGTTGGAAGCCATTTTGTAGATGACATCGCCGAAGTCGAGGATCGGTAGGATAGTCAGTTTTACTAGGGTAAGCTTGGCGGCGTGAGTGAAGGAGGCTTTGTTGCGGAATAGAAAGCCGACTCTTGATTTGATTTTCGATTGGAGATGTTTGATATGAGTCTGGAAGGAGAGTTTGCAGTCTAGCCAGACACCTAGGTACTTATAGATGTCCACATATTCTAGGTCGGAACCATCCAGGGTGGTGATGCTAGGCAGGCATGCGGGTGCAGGCAGCGATCGGTTGAAAAGCATGCATTTGGTTTTACTAGCGTTTAAGAGCAGTCGGAGACCACGGACGGAGTGTTGTATGGCATTGAAGCTTGTTTGGAGGTTAGATAGCACAGTGTCCAATGACGGGCCGAAAGTATATAGAATGGTGTCGTCTGCGTAGAGGTGGATCAGGGAATCGCCCGCAGCAAGAGCAACATCATTGATGTATACAGAGAAAAGAGTCGGCCCGAGAATTGAACCCTGTGGCACCCCCATAGAGACTGCCAGAGGACCGGACAGCATGCCCTCCGATTTGACACACTGAACTCTGTCTGCAAAGTAATTGGTGAACCAGGCAAGGCAGTCATCCGAAAAACCGAGGCTACTGAGTCTGCCGATAAGAATATGGTGATTGACAGAGTCGAAAGCCTTGGCAAGGTCGATGAAGACGGCTGCACAGTACTGTCTTTTATCGATGGCGGTTATGATATCGTTTAGTACCTTGAGTGTGGCTGAGGTGCACCCGTGACCGGCTCGGAAACCAGATTGCACAGCGGAGAAGGTACAGTGGGATTCGAGATGGTCAGTGACCTGTTTGTTGACTTGGCTTTCGAAGACCTTAGATAGGCAGGGCAGGATGGATATAGGTCTGTAACAGTTTGGGTCCAGGGTGTCTCCCCCTTTGAAGAGGGGGATGACTGCGGCAGCTTTCCAATCCTTGGGGATCTCAGACGATATGAAAGAGAGGTTGAACAGGCTGGTAATAGGGGTTGCGACAATGGTGGCGGATAGTTTCAGAAATAGAGGGTCCAGATTGTCAAGCCCAGCTGATTTGTACGGGTCCAGGTTTTGCAGCTCTTTCAGAACATCTGCTATCTGGATTTGGGTAAAGGAGAACCTGGAGAGGCTTGGGCGAGGAGCAGCGGGGGGGGCGGGGCTGTTGGCCGAGGTTGAAGTAGCCAGGCGGAAGGCATGGCCAGCCGTTGAGAAATGCTTATTGAAGTTTTCGATAATCATGGATTTATCGGTGGTGACCGTGTTACCTAGCCTCAGTGCAGTGGGCAGCTTTTGATACCATCGATCACCACATTCTTTTGGAGAGATTGGAAACCCAAATTGGTCTACACGGACAAGTTCTGGCCTGGTTTAGATCTTATCTGTCGGAAAGATATCAGTTTGTCTCTGTGAATGGTTTGTCCTCTGACAAATCAACTGTAAATTTCGGTGTTCCTCAAGGTTCCGTTTTGGGACCACTATTGTTTTCACTATATATTTGACCTCTTCGGGATGTTATTCGAAAACATAATGTTAACTTTCACTGCTATGCGGATGACACACAGCTGTACATTTCAATGAAACATGGTGAAGCCCCAAAATTGCCCTTGCTAGAAGAATGTGTTTCAGACATAAGGAAGTGGATGGCTGCAAACTTTCTACTTTTAAACTCGGACAAAACAGAGATGCTTGTTCTAGGTCCCAAGAAACAAAGAGATCTTCTGTTGAATCTGACAATTAATCTTAATGGTTGTACAGTCGTCTCAAATAAAACTGTGAAGGACCTCGGCGTTACTCTGGACCCTGATCTCTCTTTTGAAGAACATATCAAGACCATTTCAAGGACAGCTTTTTTCCATCTATGTAACATTGCAAAAATCAGAAACTTTCTGTCCAAAAATGATGCAGAAAAATTAATCCATGCTTTTGTCACTTCTAGGTTAGACTACTGCAATGCTCTACTTTCCGGCTACCCGGATAAAGCACTAAATAAACTTCAGTTAGTGCTAAATACGGCTGCTAGAATCCTGAGTAGAACCAACATTTTTTATCATATTACTCCAGTGCTAGCCTCTCTACACTGGCTTCCTGTCAAAGCAAGGGCTGATTTCAAGGTTTTACTGCTAACCTACAAAGCATTACATGGGCTTGCTCCTACCTATCGCTCTGATTTGGTCCTGCCGTACATACCTACACGTACGCTACGGTCACAAGACGCAGGCCTCCTAATTGTCCCTAGAATTTCTAAGCAAACAGCTGGAGGCAGGGCTTTCTCCTATAGAGCTCCATTTTTATGGAACGGTCTGCCTACCCATGTCAGAGACGCAAACTCGGTCTCAACCTTTAAGTCTCTACTGAAGACTCATCTCTTCAGTGGGTCATATGATTGAGTGTAGTCTGGCCCAGGAGTGGGAGGGTGAACGAAAAGGCTCTGGAGCAACGAACCGCCCTTGCTGTCTCTGCCTGGCCGGTTCCCCTCTTTCCACTGGGATTCTCTGCCTCTAACCCTATTACAGGGGCTGAGTCACTGGCTTACTGGGGCTCTCTCATGCCGTCCCTGGAGGGGGTCCGTCACCTGAGTGGGTTGATTCACTGATGTGGTCATCCTGTCTGGGTTGCCCCCCCCCCCCTATACTCAGCCTTGTCTCAGGATGGTAAGTTGGTGGTTGAAGATATCCCTCTAGTGGTGTGGGGGCTGTGCTTTGGCAAAGTGGGTGGGGTTATATCCTTCCTGTTTGGCCCTGTCCGGGGGTGTCCTCGGATGGGGCCACAGTGTCTCCTGACCCCTCCTGTCTAAGCCTCCAGTATTTATGCTGCAGTAGTTTATGTGTCGGGGGGCTAGGGTCAGTTTGTTATATCTGGAGTACTTCTCCTGTCCTATTCGGTTTCCTGTGTGAATCTAAGTGTGCGTTCTCTAATTCTCTCCTTCTCTCTTTCTCTCTCTCGGAGGACCTGAGCCCTAGGACCATGCCCCAGGACTACCTGACATGATGACTCCTTGCTGTCCCCAGTCCACCTGACTGTGCTGCTGCTCCAGTTTCAACTGTTCTGCCTTATTATTATTCGACCATGCTGGTCATTTATGAACATTTGAACATCTTGACCATGTTCTGTTATAATCTCCACCCGGCACAGCCAGAAGAGGACTGGCCACCCCACATAGCCTGGTTCCTCTCTAGGTTTCTTCCTAGGTTTTGGCCTTTCTAGGGAGTTTTTCCTAGCCACCGTGCTTCTACACCTGCATTGCTTGCTGTTTGGGGTTTTAGGCTGGGTTTCTGTACAGCACTTTGAGATATCAGCTGATGTACGAAGGGCTATATAAATACATTTGATTTGATTTGATGTTTTTCATCAGCAGGGACTGGGAAACTGGTCAGAATTGAAGGAATGATGGATGGCGCTAAATACAGGGAAATTCTTCCAGAGATTTGAGACTGGGACGGAGGTTCACCTTCCAGCAGGACAATGACCCTAAGCATACTGCAAAGCAACACTCGAGTAGTTTAAGGGTAAACATTTACATGTCTTGGAATGGCCTGGCGAAGCCCAGACCTCGATCCAATTGAGAATCTGTGGTATGTCTTAAAAATTGCTGTAAACCAACGGAATCTATCCAACCTGAAGGAGATGGAGCAGTTTTGCCTTGAAGAATGTGCAAAAATCCCAGTGGCTTGATGTGCCAAGCTTGTAGAGACATACCCCAAGAGACTTGCTGCAAATTATGGCTCTACAAAGTATTGACATTGGGGGGGGGGGGGGTGGTGAATAGTTATGCATGCTCAATTTTTCAGTTGTTTTGTCTTTCTTCTCGTTTGTTTCACAATAAAAAATATTTTGCATCTTCAAAGGGGTAGTAGGCATGTTGTGTAAGTCAAATGATACAAACCCCCAAAACATATATTTGAATTCCAGGGTGTAAGGCAACAAAATAGAAAAAAATCCAAGGGAGGTGAATACTTTCGCAAGCCACTGTAGTCTTTGGCCTCATTACACAAAAAATGTAGACACAAGTTTAATTTGCAACAACAAAATATTCAAACCGTTCTAATAATAACAATTTATTAACTTCTTGCGACTATCAATCCCGGATCCGGGAGCGTAATCATAGCCTCAAACAAATTAGCATAACGCAGCGGACATAAATACCCCCAGAAAATGTTCCTATTCATGAAAATCACAAATGAAATATATTGAGACACAGCTTAGCCTTTTGTTAATCAAACTGTCATCTCAGATTTTCAAAATATGCTTTACAGCCAACTCTAGACAAGCATTTGTGTAAGTTTATCATGGCATAATGCTATGCTAGGCTCTGCTGGCAGCAGGCAACATTTTCACGAAAATAAGAAAAGCAATCAAATTAAATAATTGACCTTTTAAGTTCTTCGGATGCTTTCACTCAGGAGACTCCCAGTTAGATAGCAAATTTTTGTAGGTGAAATAGCTCCCGTTTGTTCGTCACATTTGGCTGAGAAATCGACCGGAAAATGCAGTCACTACAACGCCGAACTTTTAAAAAAATTAGCTCCATAATATCGACAGAAACATGGCAAACGTTGTTTAGAATCAAACCTGAAGGTGTTTTTAACATATCTATTCGATAATATATCCGTTGAGACAATTGGTTTCTCATAAGAAGCGATTGGAAAAATGGCTACCTGTCACGACTTCTGCCGAAGTCGTTGCCTCTCCTTGTTCGGGCGATGCTCGGCGTTCGACGTCACCGGTCTTCTAGCCATCATTGATCCATTTTTCATTTTCCATTGGTTTTGTCTTGTCTTTCCACACACCTGTTTTCAATCCCATTCATTACCTGTTGTGTATTTAACCCTCTGTTTCCCCTCATGTCTTTGTCAGAGATTGTTTATTGTCAGTGTAGTGTTTTTCTTTATAGGTGCGCGACGGGTCTTCGTACCCATATTTGTTTATATTCATTTTTTCTTATTAGTGTTATGGAGCATGTTACTTGGACATTTATTAAAAGACTCCATTTTACACTCCGTTTGACTCTCCTGCGCCTGACTTCCCTGCCACCTATACACATCTCTCTGACAGAATCTCTGACCCATTATATATGAAGTCAGCAGGAGAGGACACTACGCTCATGGAAGTGGAGGAACGCGTCCGGGAACAAGCGGAGGAGATTGACTGTTTAAGCTCCGTCACGGATCACATTGTCCAGAATATGGATCGCTGGGAGAGACAGGGAGTTTCTCCAGCGCCACCACCTCCACAACCGGAATCTCCCTTGAACGCTTTTTTCCCTCCGGAACCAAAGATCCATTTATCCCTACCCACGGGATACAACGGAGATACTGCCGGCTGCCAGGGTTTCCTCCTTAAGCTGAACTTGTATCTGGCCACGGTCTCCCCAGTACCATCTGACCGTGAGAAGAGTTACGCCCTCGTCTCATGCCTCACCGGGAAAGCCCTGGAATGGGCCAGCGCTGTGTGTAGAAAGGAGGATACGGCGTTGGACCATTTTGAGGAGTTCACCCGCCAATTCCGGATAGTATTCGACCATCCACCCGAAGGCAAAGCAGCAGGTGAGCTCCTCTATCATCTGAGATAGGAGACGAGGAGTGTACAGGAGTTTGCTTTGGAGTTTAGGACCTTGGCTGCCGCCGCTGGATGGAGCGACAGGGCCCTGATCGACCATTACCGTTGTAGTCTACGCGAGGACGTCCGTCGGGAGCTGGCCTGTAGAGACACCAACCTCACCTTCGACCAGCTGGTGGACATGTCCATCAGGCTGGACAACATGCTGGCTACTCGTGGACGTCTAGATCGGGGTCTGGTTGGTCCATCCTCCCGCACCCTCTCTCCCGAACCTATGGAATTGGGAGGGATGGTGCGCAGGGAGACCGGAGGGGGTTCCCGCTCGAGCACCATTCATGGTCGCAGAGGGCACACTGCTGGTCGGTGCTAGGTTGGTTCCTCTGGGAATAGAGAAGGCAGGCAGGGCATTCTGGCATCACCCCAGGTTAGGCACCATTCTCATCCAAAGCCCTCTGTTGCACTAATGTTTGTCTTGGTCTCTTTTCCTGATTTTTCCCTGAATTTCATTAATAAAAGTTTAGCTCATAGTTTAGGGATCCCTATTGTTCCTGTGGATATGCCTTTCCCTATTCATGCCTTAGATAGTCGACCATTAGGGTCAGGGTTTATCAGGGAGGTAACCACACCTTTGTGTATGATAACGCAGGAGGGTCACAAGGAGAAGATTAGTCTTTTCCTTATTGATTCTCCTGCGTATTCTGTGGTGCTAGGCCTACCCTGGTTAGCTTGCCATAACCCCACTGTTTCTTGGCCACAGAGGGCTCTCACGGGGTGGTCGCGAGAGTGCTCAGGTAGGTGTTTAGGGGTTCCCGTTGGTGCTACTACAGTGGAAAGTCCAGACCAGGTCTCCACCGTGCGCATTCCCCCCGAATATGCCGATTTGCCTCTCGCCTTCTGTAAAAAGAAGGCGACTCAATTACCACCCCATCGACGGGGGGATTGTGCGATAGATCTCCTGGTAGACGCTGCATATCCCAAGAGTCACGTGTATCCCCTGTCGCAAGCAGAGACGGAGGCTATGGAGACATATGTCTCTGAATCCCTGCATCAGGGGTTCATTCAGCCATCCATTTCACCCGTCTCTTCGAGTTTCTTTTTTGTGAAAAAAAAAGGATGGCGGTTTACGCCCGTGCATTGATTATTGAGGTCTTAATAAAATCACAGTGAAGTATAGTTACCCGCTACCTCTGATCAATACGGTTATTGAGTTAATGCACGGGGCACGCTTTTTCACAAAATTGGATCTCAGGAGTGTGTACAATCTGGTGCGTATTCGGAAGGGTGATGAGTGGAAGACGGCATTTAGCACCACCTCAGGTCATTATGAGTACCTTGTCATGCCATATGGGTTGATGAATGCTCCATCAGTTTTCCAATCATTTGTAGATGAGATCTTCAGGGACCTGCACGGGCAGGGTGTAGTGGTGTATATCGATGATATTCTGATATACTCCGCTACACGCGCCGAGCATGTGTCCCTGGTGCGCAGGGTGCTTGGTCGCCTGTTGGAGCATGATCTATATGTCAAGGCTGAGAAATGCTTGTTCTTCCAACAATCCATCTCCTTCCTAGGGCATCGGATTTCCACTTCAGGAGTGGAGATGGAGAGCGAGCGCATTACAGCCGTGCGTAATTGGCCGACTCCAACCACGGGTTTGCCAATTACTACCGGAGGTTTACCCGGGGTTTTGGTCAGGTGGCTGTTCCCATTACCTCACTGTTAAAGGGGGGCCCGGTGCGCTTGCAGTGGTCGGCTGAGGCGAACAGGGCTTTTGGGCACCTGAAGACTCTGTTTACCTCGGTGCCTGTGTTGGCTCATCCGGATCCCTCTTTGCCATTGATAGTGGAGGTGGACGCATCCGAAGCTCAGCGTTCGGGTACGCCACTGAAGGCCCCTGTGCTTTCTTTTCGAAGAAGCTCAGCCCGGCGGAGCGAAACTATGATGTGGGGAACCGAGAGCTGTTAACTGTCGTAGAAGCATTGAAGGTATGGAGGCATTGGCTTGAGGGGGCTAAACACCCTTTTCTCATCTGGACTGACCACCGCAATCTGGAGTACATCTGGCAGGCGAAGAGACTGAATCCTCGCAAGGCAAGGTGGGCCATGTTTTTCACTCGTTTTGTGTTTACTCTTTCTTACAGACCAGGCTCCCAGAACGTTAAGGCAGACGCATTGTCTCGGCTGTATGACACAGAGGAGCGATCCATGGATCCCACTCCCATACTCCTAGCTTCGTGTCTGGTGGCGCCTGTAGTGTGGGAGCTGGACGCGGACATTGAGCGGGCGTCACGTGCAGAGCCCTCTCCCCCTGAGTGTCCAGCTGGTCGTCTGTACGTTCCGTCTGCTGTCCGCGACCGATTGATCTATTGGGCTCACACGTCACCCTCCTCTGGCCATCCTGGGATAGGTCAGATGATGCGCTGTCTTGATGGGAGGTACTGGTGGCCCACTTTAGCTAAGGACGTGAGGATTTATGTTTCTTCCTGCTCGGTATGCGCCCAGTGCAAGGCTCCTAGACACCTGCCTAGAGGTAGCTTCAACCTCTACCCGTTCCTCAACGGCCGTGGTCGCACCTGTCGGTGGATTTTTTGACTGATCTTCCACCTTCACAGGGTTACACCACGATCCTGGTCGTTGTGGATTGGTTTTCGAAGTCCTGTCGTCTCCTCCCTTTGCCCGGTCTCCCTACGGACTTACAAACTGCAGAGGCCCTGTTTACACACGTTTTCCGGCACTATGGGGTGCCTGAGGATATAGTGTCTGATCGGGGTCCCCAGTTCACATCAAGGGTCTGGAAGGCGTTCATGGAGCGTCTGGGGATCTCGGTTAGTCTTACCTCAGGTTTTCACCCCGAGAGTAATGGGCAGGTGGAGAGAGTTAACCAGGATGTGGGTAGGTTTCTGCGGTCTTATTGCCAGGATCGGCCGGGGGAGTGGGCAAAGTTCATGCCCTGGGCAGAGATGGCTCAGAACTCGCTACGTCACTCCTCCAATAACCTTACTCCTTTTCAATGTGTATTAGGGTATCAGCCGGTTCTGGCTCCTTGGCATCAGAGCCAGACCGAGGCTCCTGCGGTGGACAATTGGTTTCGAGGAAACCTGGGAGGCAGCCCACGTCCACCTTCAGCGCCAGAAAATTGGTGCAGACCGTCGCCGCAGTGAGGCCCCAGTGTTCGCACCAGGGGACAGGGTCTGGCTCTCAACCTGCCCCTCCGCCTGCTCTGCCGGAAGCTGGGTGGAAACATGGAAACATAAATATGAATTTCAGTGGTGATTTTTATGTCATGGGAGTAGTTTAGAATGTACTTTAGTTGCTAGTAAGTTGTGAATAATAAGTTTCACTCAGTTTAAAGTCCTGAGGAGAGTGAACGAGGTATGTTATAGATTACAACTGCCCACTAATTACCGTATTAACCCCTCATTCCATGTGTCTCTCCTCAGGCCGGTGGTGGCTGGCCCGCTCCAGGAGGCTGAAGTGCGTGATGTTCCTCTGCCTCTTCTGTATAGGTGCGCGACGGGTCTTCGTACCCATATTTGTCTATATTCATTTTTTCTTATTAGTGTTATGGAGCATGTTACTTGGACATTTATTAAAAGACTCCATTTTACACTCCGTTTAACTCTCCTGCGCCTAACTTCTACCTCAGTACTTTACGCAAGATTTTCTGCGGGAGCCACCATGTGACCACTTGCTAAATGTGGTCCCTTACGGCTATTCTTTAACATAAATGCGTAAAAAGACGTCACAATGCTGTAGACACCTTGGGGAATACGTAGAAAACGTAACCTCATTCGTAGCTCATTCACAGCCATATAAGGAGTCTTTGGCATGAGGCGGTTTCAAAAAATGCAGCACTTCCTGATTGGATTTTTATCTGGGTTTCGCCTGTAACATCAGTTCTGTTGCACTCACAGACAATATCTTTGCAGTTTTGGAAACGTCAGAGTGTTTTCTATCCAAAGCTGTCAATTATATGTATAGTCGAGCATCTTTTCGTGACAAAATATCTTGTTTAAAGGGGAACGTTTTTTATCAAAAATTTTAAATACTGCCCCCTAGTCGTAAAAGGTTACATTTCTATAGCGCTTTTAATAGAATTTCAAGCGCTTCAAAGAGCAAAAAAACAAACAAGCAATATATCATGATAGGTTAACCAATAGAGACCAAGTCTTTGAAAGCTGCATCCTCCAAAGGTGGAGAAAGGGTCAGTTCATGGCTTGAGCGAAGGGAGCTGGACAGAGGATGGTAGATGATGGTGATGGAGTCTGCTGATTAACTCCACTGCTCAATACTTTCATCAAACTGTCCAATGTTTCCAACAATTCCAGCCATATTTATTTGTCAATAGGCTCCTAAATGTGATCTTCATTTACTTCACTCATTGACATTCCATCCTTAAGTTTGCTCATTTAGCAGTTTTTAATTACAAAATTTGTCTTCATAGTTGAATAAATGTATTTTCCTTTACTCACTGTATATTCTTCCCTTTTTAATCAAGTTATTTTCACACTCAGACATTGGTCTCAAATCCTTTTCTGCCATCATTGACGAAGATAACTCTCTCTTAGCTAGCAAGCTCGACTATGCACTTGCCTCTGCTAGCAATACACTGTGCTAACATTAGCCTAGACTGTACCACGGAAAATAACAGTTCTAAACTTGACAAGCCTGTAGGTTCAAACTCAGTGATCTATTCAATCAGATCCGCTTTAGCCGACATCCGCATAGTGGTTGTTTTGGCAGTGTCGGACGTGGAACATGCCTAAAGTGGACATTGCCATTGGTTGCACCAAGTTGCATTAAGAGAAACCCCATGCAGCCTTGTTTACAAGTTCAAACACTGGAACGTGAAATGTAATCTACACCTCGATTAGGATGATAGAAACCCTCATTATTTTGTTTAATGATTTTTCAGTTTGAGTGTAATTATTTCTACATAGCTTAAACTTTCTCGATCTGAACTTTTAACGCAAGTGGGCTGGGTACGTCTTCTGACAATGATCGCAAGAGCAGCTGCTCACGGATTTGATGGCTCGAACACAGTTAGACCTCGAATACCACCAAATCATCCACTTTGCGGGTGTCTGCTATTGCCGGTGAACGCTTGAGCTGATTGAATCTAGACCTTACTCGTCACCAATGTTTTATTATGTCTCATGGGTTTCTTAACCACTTCTTTTCGACAATTCAGTAATGATGAGATGGGAGACAGGAATTCAGTTCAACCATTTATGTAGCATGTGACATTCCAACACACACATTACCCATGCTCTGCATATACAACTACGGTAAGTATGGCGGTGCAAATCGTACAACCCTAATATATATAACAATCTAAGTTGTTTTCTAATTTTAATATATCTATTCAATTATATTACAGTTAATTTTGTTTGTCATTGTTTTTTACATACATTTCTACCACGTTGCAGCTGAAGGGGAGTGTGTATTTACTTTCCATTTTACTTTCCCTTCACTGCCGGTCCACTTCACCTTCATCTCTTTCAGTGATCAATTCATTCTATATGCTGCAGGTACAGATGCAGGGGGGTTAGGTGGTAGGACTGTGTGTTTATGCAGCTTCCTGAGGTGTCCCCTCATACTCCAACAACTCCCTCATTGTGCCCTCAGCAGAGTGTATAGGGTGTGTGTGCTGGGGGTGGGGGGAGGGGTCTGCAAGGGAGGGGGCTCCACCAAGTTGAAGTGACTGGGGTTCAAAAGACTGGATTTATTTCTTTAAAAGCTGAACTTCCGGCTCTGGTCAATACCCCCACATTTAGATAAACACATGCAGACATACACACACACCCTCTCACACACACACAGACACATGCACACACAAACACAGAACCCCCCCCCCCCCCCCCCCCCCCCACACATTCATTTGTTTCAGCGTTCTAACAAAGCACTTCAGACCTCCCTAAAGGCATGCTTCAGTTCGGCTGGCGGCTATCCGAAGTTGGCTAGGCAAACAGAACATGTGTGCTCTCCTACTCCCTTAAAAAAACTACAAAGAAGCGGCAATAGTACTGTTTGTCCATTTTGAGACGCCATAGCTAGTGTACACTTCCTCAAAATAGTCTAATTTAATCTAAGATAACTCATGAAATCTGTTATTCATTTGAACATTTTTGCCAAGGAGATCTTAGTTCCGAAATTTGCATCTAACTAAGTTGTTTCGTGCATTATTTCTCAATGAAAGAATGTGCATAAAAACGAGTCATGTCTCATTGAATGACAACAAAGACTTTATTGAAGAATCCCTAAAGTTGACCAGTCACGGATGAAGGGGCGTAGACTTTGGCTCCCGAACTTCTGCTGGCCTGGATAATTGTTTGTGTGCCCAAACAACCGAAAAAGCCTTTACCGAAGTCCAAAACTAACAAAAACTACACAAAAATATTAAAACACACTATATATACACAAAAGTATGTGGACACCCCTTCAAATTAGTGGATTCGGACATTTCAGCCACACCCGTTGCTGACAGGTGTATACAATTGCCTTACTGAAGAGCTCAGTGACTTCCAACGTGGCACCGTCACAGGATGCCACCTTTCCAACAAGTCAGTTTGTCAAATTCCTACCCTGCTAGAGCTGCCCTGTGCTATTATTGTGAAGTGCAAATGTCTATGGAGCAAACACAGCTCAACAGCGAAGTGGTAGTCCACACAAGCTTAGAGAACGGGACCGTCGAGTGCTGAAGCACATAGCACGTAAAAATTGTTTGTACTCGGTGGCAACACTCAGTACCGAATTCCAAACTGCCTCTGGAAGCAAATAATGAATAATGTTGAACTTACAAATAGCAAAAAGGTATTTACAATAATTTATTAATTCTTTCATGAACGACCATCCTAGCAATATTTAAGATTGAAATGTGAAAACGTTGCTCTTCTTGTGGAACATGGGTCATTAACTTGTTTATTTCATTTAATATACCCACAAAGCAGTTATAGACTGAAATGCATGTGTAGGCTAACAACACATAACAAATAAAATAGAATTTAGTTGAGAAAACAGACACATGAATGACAAATAAAGTACTTAATATGAGAGAGGTGGATCCTCAAACCCTGTGGGGATCTCATCAGTGGGGGCACAGTTAAATGTCATGATCCAGACCACTGGTGGCCAGAATTGAGAGGTGAGGGTGGGTCTCCAGGCAATTTACCTGGGAACAGAGGTTGAAAAAAAGACTGAAGTGACAGATTGAGATTAGTGAGTGAGAATAAAACTGAAGCTATACAGTTTAGTTTGAGCAGCGAGGTCCTTTTCGTCATCATTCATCTTCCCACACACCATCCATCCTTCCTTCACCACTCATCTTCTGTCTCCCTCCATAAACTGGACGATGCGAGAGGAGATGTATCCATTCATTGTTTTCTAAAGGGTTTTACTGATCCCGGGTCACCACTTCTACTACTTCATGAATACTGGCTCTGCTGTGAATGCTACACCTCCACAAAGTGGACAAACACGTACATGATATCCTTCTATTCACAGAAACCTTCTCCGAGGCAAAATAAACTGGAACATAATCATGAATACACAATTATTTACAGCGGAGCTCAGCTCACATTGAGTTAACTTTCCCAAATCTCAAGGTTCCATTCTCTTTAATGCTCTCTCCCAATTATAAGATTTGCCAATGCTAAATAATAGCAACACTATGTCTAAGAGGCATGTTTTTTAAATTGCTTTTAGCTGAAGCTCATGTATGAATCATTCAAATCAGGGCCACAACTGGGGACAGACCAAGAGAAAAGAGCCAGACAGCTTTTTAGGTTGGTATATGAGTATGACATTGTTTGATAATAATTCAGAGGTTTTAAAGGATTACGGGAGAGGACAAAGTGTAAGGTAACATTTTACAACAGTGGGCTAAATCAGGGTCACACATAAGGATTCTTTGTAGTCTAAAACAAATCTACTTTGAAACAAAAATATACACCTCACAAATGGTTACGGGCTTAAAAGAAATAAAGCTACCATGTCAGAGTTTCATCCCAATATTACACTTTATATAAATCACAGAAGACTGAAATATAACAAACCATTTGACATAGAAACACCAGATTCTCTGCAAGTTTATATTAATTATGAAAAATATTAACATTTCACCCATGAGGCCACTAAAGGGGAAATTTGGCCATTTGACTCCAGGAAACAGCTACAATGTTGAAGCAGGTAGATCCTTATAGAGTGTGGTACATATCAAGTTTCCAGCTATTTTTTATATTACAGCGCCAAAAATAACAATTCCATTATTAGGAAGACTACAAACAAAATGTTTTCAAATTTCATAAATATTTATTACATATCAATGAGCAGAATTTACTACTTTCACAGCAGTGGTCTACAGCACTTGTTCAATAATTGAAACCATTTTTCAAATAATAATATTAATAATAATAATAGTTCAGTTTCATTTGAAACACACACATTTACAAGTAGTGCTTGGCATTAAAAACGATGGCGATACATTATATTTAAGACACTTGGTGTTTTGTTTGTTTTTTTTCTTCCATTTTCATATCACAGAGAGGTTGAGCAACAGCCTAAACAGTAAATATTGATTTAGATACAAAAAACACTGTGAAAACATCAAGGAGTCGGGGCGGTGTGAAAGTAACAGGGCTAAAGTAAACAAAGGAGAGAAACAGTGAGAACGATCAAAGTGATAGAATCTGTATTATAAACCTTCAAACCACCAGACATCCCACCCCCATTCACCTACACTCATGGTAAGAACCAGCATAAGAAATAAGTACAATTCCATTGCAATAATAGTAATGTTATTTATTCCCTTTTTTTCATCCCTCCAGTTTTGAGTAATAGTGTTGAAGGAGGCCACATTGAGACAGGCAATTACAGAGAGTAACAGAAGAGAATGAGAGAGGGAGAGAGATAAAAAGGTAGCGGGGGGCTCATGCAAGATCAGAAGAGGGGTGCCATGTCGCAAGCCGACCACCCAGAGGGCTCTCCACGTAGCCGAACGGATGCACATGCTTTAGCCAATAACTTTCCCTAATACGTGTACTTCTCAGCAATATCACCTTGACCTGTAGAGTAGTAATAACAACATAGCCAAAATGGTAATTTAGCCAATGTCTCATCCCTAACACTACTCAGGATGAAGCAACATAAGACACTGCCAAGACAATATTCTCCGGTATGTCAGGGTGGGATCTGAACCTGGTCTTCCATGGGAGAAAGCAACGTCCTAAACATTAGCCCGTTACCCGAATAGGAAATTCCCTCTAGGGCCGAGAGTGACATTGATTTTGAAGTTGCAGGCAGGGCTACCTCATCACGAGACCGTGAGACTGACTCAAGTACGCTACATAGTGTTGACCCTACATTTCCCATGGTTCTCTAGATATGAGTCACTTGAGTGGGTTGAGTCACAGACGTGATCTTCCTGTCCGGTTATGTACCCCTCGGGCTCCTGCGGTGGAGATCTTCGACATGCTACCTTGTCCCGGACCTGTTGTTTTCGACTCTCTCTCTCTTTACTGCACCTACAGTCTCGACCTCCGAATGCTCGGATATGAAAAGCCAACTGACTCCTGAGGTACTGACTTGTTGCACCCACTACAACCACTGATTATTATTTGATCTTGCTGGTCATCTATGAACGTTTGAACATCTTGAAAAACAATCTGCCGTTAAATTTCCATGTACTCTTATAATCTCCACCCGGCACAGCCAGAAGAGGACTGGCCACCCCTCAGCGTTCCTCTCTAGGCTTCTTCATAGGTTCCTGCTTTTCTAGGGAGTTTTTCCTAGCCATTGTGCGTCTATATCTGCATTGCTTGCTGTTTGGGGTTTTAGGCTGGGTTTCTGTATAGCACTTTATGACATCTGCTGATGTAAAAAGGGCTTTATAAATACATTTGATTGGTTGATTGATGTCTGACCGCTGACCCGTGTACTGGTAGGCTGATATCACCCTAATCATTGGGCTTGATTACTCATTGGGCTTGGTTACTATATCTCTGGTACCAGAGGAGGTTAAGTGTTATGGCTTCCTCTATGCTGTTTCAGCCGACTCGCTCTACATGCATCATAACTCGGTGAGTTATGCCTTGCTCCTAGTGAACAGCTGGAGAGGAGATAATTCCTTCTTCCAAATAGCTCCTATAAGGACTCCGAGGTAGGCTACAGTACCTACCATCTGTCTGGTCTCTCATCCACTGCCTGCATCCCAAATAGCGGCCTCTTCCCTATATAGTGCACTGTACTTTTACCCAGAGCTCTACGGGCCTTGGTTAAATTAGTGCACTAAATAGGGAATAGGGTGTTATTTGGGATGTACCCTATGACCGACTACGTTACCTCATTACAGCACTCCTAAATGGAAGTAGTTGGCCACTTGATCAATTCTCCAACCCAACTAACAAGTGAACAACTGGTGGCTAAGAGTCTGCATACCACTATAAAGCACATAAGCTGAGGGCGTCCTGTTGGCAGCCGATGCCACTAGCGGCCCAACAGTGGACAGACTTTAAAGGCCCACTGTAAAGGCGATGCGCTAACTGGCCAATTGGCCCCTGACTAAACTGTATTGGGCCAAAGTAAACTAACTGTCTGGGAAGGTTGCAATCTGTGTATAGGAGAGTATATTCTGTGAGGACGTGGACCCCATGGATTCTCAGGGATAGCCAGAGACAGGACAGTAGGTGCTTTTAGAGGCCCTAGAGGTGTGGGTGTGTTTGACTATATGCGTATTAAAACCAAGCTCACAGAGTCACTGTGGGTGTCTACAGAGGGATACATGATTATGACTGCTACTGTCATAGACCAGCCAATTAGAGGAGAGGTGACTGGTGGCTGATGGGAGTTGTAGTTTAGTGGAGGATGTGGGGATGTGGCACTTGTGGGAAACTCTGCCTCTAGTCCAGTCCTGTATACCTGCACACAGAGTTGGGAAGGAAATAGAACAAGACTGACAGACACGGAGAGCATAAAACATCGTACATTTACTAAATATGTGAATAAAATGTCTATTATAATATATCTATAAAGTTATTCATGTCTGTCAATGTGTATGCATCTTAATGTATAAATAGATGTACACATAAATATGCATATATTATTCTATATTTGAAAGTGTAATTGGAAATAATCACAGATTATACAATAAAAGGTAAGCCGTAGCCACTTCGCGAGGGTGCTGTTTCAAAACATTTTTTTTTGTTGTGCCTTGGTGTGTACATTCAGTTTTCGTTTATAGATGAAACCTTTCGCCGCATAATGACATCTGTACTCTGAACAATCCACACCACCTCAAATGACCTCGTTTTCTTTGGGTTACTCGCTGCATTGCAACACACAGACACACATACTGACTGCGGGGACCGACTGCTTATGAAACACGCACACACACTTTACACAATTACTCCTCCTTACCCACAATGTCTGAGGATGAAGACCCAGACAAAGGAGATAACAAAACAAAAACAAGAAATCAACAAACAAAAAACCCAACCAAAACAAAATGACCGAAGGAGGAGAAAAGAGAGGGGGATGAGGAGGATAAGTGCATGATGGGATTGTCTTCACTTTAGGTCCAGGACATCATCATCGAAGGATGTGGAGAGATTGAAGGGGCTGGCCAATGGCGGGCTCTCATCTGGAAGCACTGCTTTCTCTTGCGCCGCATCATCCGAGCTGAATGAGCAGTGCCGTTGGAAGTCTGAGTCCGTGTTGGCCGACTTTGAGCCCATCCTGATTGGACACAGAGCATGCCCATCAGTTTGAATCATTACTTCATAACATTTTACACTCATATCACTTGAAATAACCGCATGAGACTAGAATTTTTACGCAAATCTTCCGTTCACATAAATGAGAAACTTCTAGTTATGAGTGCTTTTTAGCAAATATGCCTTTAAAAAATATATACACTGAACAAAAAAAACGCAACATGTAAAGTGTTGGTCCTATGTTTCATGAGCTGAAATAAAAGATCCCAGAAATGTTCCATATGCACACAAAGCTTATTTCTCAAATTTTGTGCACACATTTCTTTTACATACCTCTTATTGAGCAATTCTCCTTTGCTGAGTTAATCCAACCACCAGACTGGTGTGGCATATCAAGAAGATGATTAAACAGCATGATTAAACATGCAGGATGGCCACTCCTAGGCAGAGTAGCAACAGTGCTGAACTTTCTCCATTTATAGACAATTTGTCTTACTGTGGACTGGCTTTAAGACATATTTTTGTAACCTTTTCCAGGTTTATGGAAGTCAACAATTCTTAAATCGAGGCATGGGCCACATCAGGAAAAGCTTCTTGTGAATAGCGAACTCGCATTTTGTGAGTGTTTTTTTTATAGGGCAGTGCAGCTGTAACCAATATTTCCAATCTCGTCTCATTGATTGGACTCCGGGTTAGCAGACTCCTGACTCCAATTAGCTTTGGGTCACTCACCTGTCACTGCCAGTGGAGGTCAGTGCTCGTGCCTTTGGCTCTTCCTCAGTGGTCTTCTTGCTCATCTTCCTCTGTTTGACAGTGCTGCTGTCGGACTTACCGCCCGGCTCCTCGGTTAGGCCTGAGCATGAGACACAGAACACCATTCAGTAAGGAACATAACCAGAACTGCTCAGTAAAAGCCTGCCTAGTGGTTAGAGTGTTAGACTAGTAACCGAAAGGTTGCAAGTTCAAATCCCCGAGCTGACAAGGTACAAATTTGTCGTTCTGCCCCTGAACAGGCAGTTAACCCACCATAAAAAAAGAACCGACCATAACACAGACATTCACTAAACCACTTCGAAGGAGTATATAGCATTGCAATCACTGTGGTTCCAATGCTAAGATGGTTCCAGTGGGTTATAGAACAGGTTATGGTGCTGGCAACACCAGGGTTGAAGGTTTAATTCCCGCGAGGGAAACATATACTAAATACAATGAGTGTACAAAACATTAACTTTCCATGACTGAACAGGTGAATCCAGGTAAAAGCTATGACATCAAAAACTGTACCATCTTATGTTTCACGGAATCATGGCTGAATGATGACATGGATATTCAGCTAGCAAGATATACGCTGCACCGGCTACATAGAACAGCACATTCCGGTAAGACGAGGGGTGCAGTCTGTGCATATTTGTAAACAGCAGCTGGTGCACGAAATCTAAGGAAGTCTCTAGATTTTGCTCACCTGAAGTAGAGTATCTTATGATAAACTGTAGACCACACTAAGAGTTCTCATCTATACTTTTCGTGTCTGTTTATTTACTACCACAGACGGACGCTGGCACTAAGACTGCACTCAGTCAGCTGGATAAGGAAATAAGCAAACAGGAAAACACTCACCCAGAGGCAGCGCTCCTAGCGGTCGGATACTTTAATGCAGGGAAACTTAAATCAGTTCTACCAAATTTCCATCAACATGTTAAACGCGCAACCAGATGGAAAAAACATTCTAGATCAACTGTACTCCACACACAGAGACGCGTACAAAGCTCTCCCTCCATTTGCTAAATCTGACCACAATTCCATCTTCCTGATTCCTGCTTACAAGCAAAAAATTTAAGCAGAAAGCACCAGTGACTCAGTTTATAAAAAAGTGGTCAGAAGAAGTAGATGCTAAACTACAGGACTGATTTGCTATCACAGACTGGAACATGTTCCCAGGATTCTTCCGATTGCATTGAGGAATACACCACATCAGTCACTCGCTTGATCAATAAGTGCATCGAGGACATTGTCCCTACAGTAACTGTACGTACATACCCCAACCAGAAGCCATGGATTACAAGCAACATTCGCACTGAGCTAAAGGGTAGAGCTGCTTCTTTCAAAGTACGGGACTCTAACCCGGAAGCTTATAAGAAATCCTGCTATGCCCTCTGACGAACCATCAAACAGGCAAAGCACCAATACAGGGCTAAGATTGAATTGTACTACATCGGCTCCGACGCTCGTCTTATGTGGCAGGGCTTGCAAACTATTACAGACTACAAAGGGAAGCACAGCCGCGAGCTGCCCAGTGACACAAGCCTACCAGATGAGCTAAATCACTTCTATGCTCGCTTCGAGGCAGGCAACACTGAGGCATGCATGAGAGCATCAGCTGTTCCGGACAACTGTGTGACCACGCTCTCCATAGCCGACGTGAGTAAGACCTTTAAACAGATCAACATTCACAAGGCCGCGGGGCCAGATGTATTACCAGGGCATGCTCCGGGCATGTGCTGACCAACTGGCAGGTATCTTCACTGACATTTTCAACATGTCTGTGATTGAGTATGTAATACCAACATGTTTCAAGCAGACCACCGTAGTCCCTCTGCCCAACAACAACAAAGCAACCTGCCTAAATGACTACAGAGCCGTAGCACTCACGTCCGTAGCCATGAAGTGCTTTGAAAGACTGGTAATGGCTCACATCAACACAATTTTTCCAGAAACCCTAGACCCACTCCAATTTGCATATCGCCCAAACAGAACCATAGATGATGCAATCTCTATTGCACTCCACATTGCCCTTTTCCAACTGGACAAAAGGAACACCTACATGAGAATGCTATTCATTGACTACTGCTCACCGTTCAACACCATAGTACCCTCAAAGCTCATCACTAAGCTAAGGTTTCTAGGATGAAACACCTCCCTCTGCAACTGGATCCTGGACTTCCTGACGGGCCACCCCCAGGTGGTGAGGGTAGGTAGCAACACATATGCCATGCTCATCCTCAACACTGGAGCCCCTCAGGGGTGCGTGCAAAGACCCCTCCTGTACTCCCTGTTCACCCACGACTGCGTGGCCAGTTACGACTACAACAACATCATTAATTTTGCAAGACGACACAACAGTGGTAGGCCTGATCACCGACAACGACGAGACAGCCTATAGGGAGGAGGTCAGAGACCTGGCCAGGTGGTGCCCTAATAATAACCTATCCCTCAATGTAAACAAGACTTAGGAGATGATTGTGGACTACAGGAAAAGGAGGACGAAACACGCCCCCATTCTCATCGACGGGGCTTTAATGGAGCAGGTTGAGAGCTTCAAGTTCCTTGGTGTGCACAATAACCAACAAACTAGAATGGTCCAAACACACCAAGACAGTCGTAAAGAGGGCACAACAAATTATATTCCCCCTCAGGAAACTAAAAAGATTTGACATGGGTCCTCAGATTCTCAAAAGGTTCTACAGCTGCAACACTGCCTGGTATGGCAACTGCTCGACCTCTGACCGCAAGGCACTACAGAGGGAAGTGCGTACGGTCCAGTACATCACTGGGGCTAAGCTGCCTGCCATCCAAGACCTCTATACCAGGCCGTGTCAGAGGAAGGCCCAAAAAATTGTCAAAGACTCCACCCACACCAGTCATAGACTGTTCTCTCTACTACCGCATGGCAAGCGGTACAGGAGCACCAAGTCTTGGAACAGGTAATCAAATGGCTACCCAGATGATTTGCACTGTCCCCCCCAAACCTCTATTTTACGCTGCTTCTACTCTCTGTTTATAATATATGCATAGTCACTTTAATTATACATTCATGTACATACTACCTCAATTAGCCCGACTAACCGTTGCCCCAGCACATAGGCTAGCTGGACTATCTGCATTATGTCCCGCCACCCACCACTAGCCCACCCCTCTTTTACGCTACTGCTACTCTCTGTTTATCATATATTCATAGTCACTTCAACCATATCTACATGTACATACTACCTCAATTAGCCCGACTAACCGGTGCCTGTATATAGCCTCGCTACTGTTATTATTCACTGTCTTTTTACTGTTTTTTTCTATTTCATTACTTATCATCTATTGTTCACCTAATACCTATGTTTTACTTAAAAATTGCACTGTTGGTTGGTAAGTAAGCATTTCACTGTTGTATTTGGTGCACATGACAAATAAACTTTGATTTGATTCCTTATTGATGTCACCTGTTAAATCCACTTAAATCACTGTAGATGAAGGGGAGGAGACAGGTTAAAGAAGGCTTTTAAAGCCTTGAGACAATTGAGACATGGATTGTGTATGTGTTCAGTTCAGAGGGTGAATGGGCAAGACAAAATATTTAAGTGCCTTTGAGCAGGGTATGGTAGCAGGTGCACCGCTCAACAGTTTCCCGTGTGTATTCAGAATGTTCCACCACCTAAAGGACATCCAGCTAACTTGACACAACTGTGGGAAGCATTGGAGTCAACATGTGCCAGCATCCCTGAGGAATGCTTCAAGCACCTTGTAGAGTCCATGCGCTGACTAATTCAGGCTGTTCTGTGGGCAAATATTAGGAAGGTGTCCTTAATGTTTTTTACACTCAGCGTAAACTGTATATCTCATTGTCACCTGTAGGTGTATTAGATAACAAGTTTATCAAATAGCTAAATGACCATGAACACTGATGGGAAAGAGGGGGTGACTCATATTATTCAGTCCACTAAACTTTCTGAATGCCCTGTCAGGTGTGTGAATGTAGTCAGAGGTGTGTATGTATATTCCAGTCTTGGTGTCTCACCTAGCAGCTCTTTGCGGGTGCGGCTGGCAATCTCTTTGATCTCCATGCGGGACAGTGACAGGGTGTGTGAAGCCCCCTGCAACAGGGGCCCCGCGGGGGCCACACACATGCTAGGGACCTGTGCTGTCAAGCCCGTCACCACCTTGTTGACCAGCGGGGACTTAAGGGGCCTCTCGATGCTGCGGCCCACCAGGTTACTCAGGGGGATCTTGAAGATATGCTTACACTGTGCCTCACCTGGGAGAGGGAGACGGGTAAGATAGGGGGGGGAAGAGGTGGCATGAAATGGAGAACAAGAAAAGAATGGGGGAGAGAGCGAGACAGGGGCGATAGAGAGAAAGGTAGAGGAAGAACAGGTGGCAGTGATCAAATAAGAGGAACAGAGAGAGGGGGAGACAAGAAGCAAGAGGCACAGGGAGGGTGAGGATGGATGGAGAGATACAGAGTGAGGTATTGCAGTAAGAGAGAGACACATCATTTAAACACCAGGCAACTTCAGGCAATGAATGAGACATGAGACATGCTTAGACTGGTTAGTTTACCACGCACATGCACACACACATTAGAAGAACACGTGAACATGAAAAACATGATCATGTCAAAATTAAGCCTCCTGTATCTAAACGGATTAATAACACTATATTCAGTGGCACAGTGTGTCGCCATATCAACACTCTTGTAATATAATATGACCACTAAATTACAGCCATTTACAGCTATATATTATTTATTCATCATTTGGAATAAATAATGAAACTGTTTAAGTCAAATTAATTGAATGCTTAACATCTTCATAACAGCACTGCATTCCGCCTCTAGTCTGCTGTAATCTAGTCAGAGATACAACAGGGATGGGTTCATTAGGCACCAAATTTACAGACTGAATCCAGGATGGACAGCTTGGATTTGGCCAACAAGAACTATAGTTATTTGATTTCCGTTGCAACATGTTTTGTTACGTTTAGCCCTAATGGACATGACCCAGCTGTATTGTTTTGCATTGACAAATGTAACCACCAGGTGGAAGTGAAGGGTCATATTCTAGTGTAGCGTTCCTCTTGAGCAGGACAGGATGGCAATACTAGCACACACAGGCAGCTATGTGACTGTCTGAATCAATGGGAGGCTGCACTGCACCAAACAGACTGCCGTTCTGAAATGTCACAGGGTCAGAAGTGAAGAAAGCAGCATTCTGGGAGATGGGGTCACTTATATTATTATTACAGGTTCACCGACTCACTCACTGTCAACGTTTTACCAGCACTTCTCTCCAGGAACAATACCAGACACACGGAAATGTTAATAATAAACTAAATAGATGTAAAATAATTATATCAAAACAAGCATGCGACCATAATCACATGGATCTATATATCCCACATTTGTTTCTGCGCTAGGGTAAATAACGAAGATTTAGATTTAAATCAAATGTTGTACTGACAATATTGAATATTTGAATTGTTATGCTTCTAACCGTCCGATCAGAATTGGGTATGGTTCCATGATTTAACATGGTTCAGGATTGGTCGAATACTACCAGAATGTAGTTTGACAGTCCAATCAACACAGTCTCAGCATCCTCTATTCACGTCTTACCTGATGTCAACAAATGTGATCTCAAACTGAGTAAATTCTCCACCAATGAAAAATCACCTGTCCCCATAGAGCAGAAACGGCAGGTGTAACAGGGTTATATTGGTGATTCCCCTTGCCACTTTATTGTTAAGCCAATGGGTTTTTGGTTTGAGTTTGTCTTGCCTTCACCTACTCAACATGGCATCTTATTGGCTGGTTTGCGTAGCTTGCTTACGAGGGGGGATGTTCCAGTTAGAATCGTCCCAGTGAACAAGCACCAAACCAGCGGTTAGTTGTTGGTTGCAAAGCACTGTACATCAAAAGTGATTTTTATACTCTCAAGTGATGATTTAAATGTACAATTTATATCAAATTGTTTGTAAATGTTATTCGAACATCACACATAAGATGCAGCGGTTTTTGGAGAATATTTGTTGTGCATTTTGTTGTAGAGAATTCCCGCCAGTACTAGCTAGCAACTTACTGTGTCTGGTGGGGGGGGGGTTCATATATTTTGTACAGTGCGTGAGTGCAGAGTTGGATGGTGAGACGTGCATTGCATGACGTGCAATTTTGTGTCGTTCTTATCAGGTACATTGTTAAAGATATATTGTATATTGTAATTGTATTATTTTGGTAACTAGCCCAGTGAACAAGCACCAAACCAGCGTGCGT